>NC_139217.1:55747143-56004968 GCF_055691185.1 Crinia signifera
TATATATACGTCATGGTCGGGAGGTACTTCCCGACCGAAGACGTATATATACGTCATGGTTTTAAACTGTCACCGCGTCTATAGACGCGGTGACAGTTTGGAGATGTCTGCTGTCCCTGACAGCAGACATCCCCCTCGCGGCGATCGCTGCGATTGGCTGTTCAAATGTGAACAGCCAATTGCAGCGTTTTCTGTGTTACCGGCGGCTAAGCCGCTCGGTAACACAGTGATCGGTGGTGATCGGTGCTGTTAAGTACAGCACCGATCACCACCGATCGCCAGCCGCCCCCCCCTCCCTCCCACCCACCCGGCTGCCGCAGCGCCAGCACCCCTCCCACCCCCCCGCCAGCCGCAGCGCCAGCCCCCCTCCCAAAGCTGGTGACCAAAATGGGGTCACTTGTGGGGGGGTTCCACTGTATTGGTGCTTCGGGGGTCTTGCTAATGCGACATAGCACCCACCATTCATTCCACCACCAAATATCACTCCTTCCCTTCTGAGTCCTGCCATGCACCCAACTGGTATTTTTTGGTCACATGTGAGGCATTGCCGTACTCGGGAGAAATTGGGGCACAGATTTTGGGGTGCTTTGTCTCCTTCATTCCTTGTGAAAATGAAAAATTTTGAGCCAGAACTGCATTTTTCTGTAAAAAATTACATTTTTTTACAGAAAAATGCAGTTCTGGCTCAAAATTTTTAGGGAAGGAGTGATATTTGGATTTTGCAGCACAGATTCTGGTTGAATGACCCCCGAAGCACCCATACAGTGGAACCCCCCCACAAGTGACCCCATTTTGCAAACTACACCCTTCAGGGAATTCATCAAGGGGTATAGTGTACATTTCAAACCCCCAGGGGTTTCACCAATTTTGATACAACTGAGCTGTGAAAATGAAAAATTAATTTTTTTCATTTTCACTGCCCAGTTGTACCACAATTGGTGAAACCCCTGGGGGTTTGAAATGTACACTATACCCCTAGATGAATTCCCTGAAGGGTGTAGTTTGCAAAATGGGGTCACTTGTGGGGGGGTTCCTAACTTTTAGCATCTTATGGTGCCTAGAAACCTACATGGTGCCTAAAAAAATAATCTCATAAAAAGGAGGCTCCAAAATCAAGTAGGTGCTCCTTCTATTATGAAGCCGGTGGTTTGGTCACCGTGCACACTAGGGCCACATATAGGATATTTATGAAAACCAAAGAATTGGGGGAATCAATTTTTAGTCACATTTCTCTAGTAAAATCTACTGTGTTCCTTAGAAAAATGTATTAAAATTGCAAATCTGCAAAAAAAATGAAATTTTGAAATTTCACCTACACTTTCTTTTAATTCCTGTGAAACACCTAAAGGGTTAACAAACTTCCAAAATGCTGTTTTGAATACTGTGAGGGGTGCAGTTTTTGAAATGGCATAATTTATGGGGGTGTCTCACATACAAGTCACTCAAAGTCACATCATAACTGACCTGGTCCCTAAAAAAATCAGTGTTTGAAATTTTCTTGAAAATTTTAGAATTTGCTATTCATATTTGAAGCCTCCTAGTGTCCAAAAAAATGAAAAGGAGGTTGAAATAATGATTGCAACATAAAGTAGACATATGGTCTTTGTTAGTTATTAACTATTTTGAGTGGTATGTTTATTTGTCTCACAAGCAGAAAATGTGACATTTTGCAAATTGCAAAATTTTCCATTTTTTCACGACATTTTGGTATTTTTCACAAAAAAACACAGACTGTATCGACCAAAATTTACCACTAACTTGAAGTACAATGTGTCACGAGAAAACAATCTCAAAATCACTGGGATAAGTAAAAGCAAAAAAAAGTTATCCCCACTTAAGTGAGACATGTCAGATTTGAAAAAAAGGGCTCTGTCATGAAGGCAGAAACTGGCTCTGTCATGAAGGGGTTAATGAAAATAAAATTAAGGTGTTTTTTTTTTTTTTACTGCAAGGGCTGTTAAATGCGCTGTAGTCCAGGGGTGAGCCAAGAGTGCTGTATAATTCATGGGGTGTTGCTAAGTAAGGTGTGCTGCTCTTTTTTATAATTAAAAGAATACACATTTTTATTTTTACTGCAGGAATTTGTCTGCCGTATAATTCCATGCCTGCCGCCATGTGTGCCGTATAATTCCATGTGTGCTATATCAGGTCAGGGGTGGCACCATCTGTGCCGCATAATTCCTGGGGTAAGCCAAGTCTGCCGTATAATTCATGGGGTGCTGCCAAGTGTGCTGTATTAGTCCAGGGGTGATGCTAAGCGTGCCATATCAGTCCAGGGGTGATGCTAGGTGTGCTGTATCAGACTAGGGGGGATGCTAAGTGTGCCATATCAGTCCAGGGGTGATGCTAAATGTGCCGTATCAGTCCAGGGGTGATGCTACCTGTGCCATATCAGTCCAGGGGTAATTCTAGGTGTGCAGTATCAGCCTAGAGGGTATGCTAAGTGTGCCATATCAGTCTAGTGTTTGTGCCGCACACTTGTGTGGCTTATCATAGTTATCCAGCTACCTCGGTGCAACCTTTTGCCCTAAAAACAATATTGTAAGGTGTGAGCTGTTCAGAATAGACTGTAAATTAGTGGAAATGAATTTTATTGAGGTTAATATAGCGCAGGAGCAAAAAAAAATATATAATTCTGCGATTTTAGCAGTTTTTATGCTTTTTTAACAAAAAAATCAGAACCCAAAACCCAAGAAATCCAAACACAAAACACTTAGGAGGTGTTTTGGCAAAACCCATTAGAACCCAAAACCTCAAGATAATCAGAACCCAAAACCCGAAAAGTGGCCGGTGCACATCTCTAGTATTATCACACATAATAAAACATATTGGATATAAAAAGAAGGTGTCTTTGGCGCTAGGGACTACAGTGGTGTAATGTGTCACCCTGCAGCCACCACGCTGGAGGAATGCCAACCTCCAAAAATAGCACAAGAAAAAGAAAAAGTGTGGGGCGCTCAAAGGTACACAACAATTTAAAATGTATTAAATAGACAAACACACATATAACATTACATAAAATAAGCAATAAAATAGTACACACAGTACAAAGACCAATTGGCCCTAAAAAGCTACACTATTGCTGATTGCAATCAATTGTTAATTCGGTTCCTTTTGGGAAGCACCAAACTGATATTTGAAGCGATGGTTTGTAACTCAGCTTCATATTAAGCTGTATTTAGTGGCAATAGTCTCTCAAAGACCAGAATCATCCAATATATATGTATTGTCCTCAGGGCCGGTGCTAGGCACCGGAGCGCCCCAGGCGGGGAGGGGGGGCGCCCCGGTACTCAATCACTCACCCGCTCCACGCTGTGTTGCTCCACGGCAAGATATTAAATGGCAAGATATTAAATGTTATGTAATATGTCTGGTGTATTATAATACTGAGCAGATTTCCTTCTTGTACTTGAACAAATATGGGTTTAATAGGAGATTCATAATGCACTACTGGATCCATGATTAAGTGACCCTAAAGCACGAAACGCGTTGGAGGAGAGCGATATGGAGACCGGAAGTTTGGAAGCAAGAGACCAGAAGAGCACGCTGACGCCGGGCAGCACACGGAGCTGCTGAAGCTAAAGCTGCGGCGAGCCTGTGAGACAGAAGAAAAACTATAAACACCCACAAGTATAATTAGGGTAATTGTGTTTCCCCTACCAGGGCAGGTTTGTCCTGCCCAAGCAAAACCCACCACAGAACATAGGAAGGGCCCCTCCTCACTTCCGCTGCCGCCGCTGCCTCGGCCGCCAGTCAGTCATCATTGACCACACAGGCGGCATGCTCAGGTATGTTCGCGGCAGCTCGGGAGGACTTGGGCGCCTGAACTCCGAGTCCCCCCGAACATCCTCGAGACTGCCGCCTATGTATGCCACAGTATGGCGATTGGCGGCTAGCGGAACTTCGGAGCGGAGGGGGGGTGACGGAGGGGGGGACCCTTAAAGGTAGTGCGCCAGTGGGGGACAGCCCGCTGCTGCATACCACTCAAGTGGTTAAGAGCTGTAAACATTATTGGCATTTCTATTTTTATTTATATTTATTTTTATTGCCTTTCATTATTTTTTTCTAAATGTATTTAGTTTTATTTTATTCTAACTTCATATTAAAGTGCTTTGTTCTTCTAGCATAGTAACAATCACAAATAAATACACAGAGCAGCTGAACATTATCCCTTTGGCGCAGACCACAATTTTTAACATTTGTACTAATTACAGGATTATATATACACTGTGGGTTTTCCACCAGCAGCGCTGGATACAGGTTTATATAGTAAACATGGGCAGGAAAGCATCTCATTGGCACGTTTTGCTGATTCTGGCCCCTCGCCAATCCTATCCTGCCAATGTTTGAGCAGATTACAATCAGGTGTAAGTAGTACTACAGTATAAGGATTTTGGCGAGGATTACATCACTTTCTGTTTTGCAGAATTAGATGACTCATATAATCCTATTCCTCTCTGTTAGATTGTTAATTGTCAGAATAGAATAGAACAATAATTGCTTTGTCCATTCAGCATCAGCATTAGAAACTTGACACAGTGAGGCACATCTTCGATTGCATGCTATTTTATAGGGTGTGCAATGCCATTAAATTAGCTATACAATAATATGATTGTATGTCATAAAAAGAGGTTTTACACACACCCCACTATCCTCGCCACCCCGAAGCATGGCGAGCGCAGCGGAACGCGTCCTCTGACTTTTTGAGACCCCCACTATCCACGGCAGCGTGGAGTTGATTTAATATAGTGTGGCGAGCGAAGGGATGCGGAATACATGTAAAGTAATCCGCGGGGCTCGCTGCGCTCGCCACACTATATGAAATCAACTCTACGCCGACGTGGATAATGGGGTTATGAAAAAGTCAGAGGATGCGTTCCGCTGACCCTCGCGGGCTCGCTACGCTCTCTGCGCTTCAGTGTGGCGTGGATAGTGGGGGGGTGCGTCAAACATCATTGTATGTCATACACTGATATTATTGTATAGCTAATGTAATGGCATCGCACACCCTATAAAATCGCATGCGATTTTGCGGGAGGTGCGATGCGATGTAATCCACTGGGGCACACAGAGCAGTGAATAAATTACATGGAAAAAATCGCATCGCATGGCACTAAAATGGCCCATGCGATGCGATTTCCCTACATTTGCATACGTAGAAAATCTGGGCGCCGTTCTAGGAAACAATTTTTTAAATATACCCTTGCACTTGCTGCCTTCCAGTGGGGCAACAGGTAAGGAAGGTGGCTGGCTGCACTTGCACACTTCACGGAGTCACGAGCGACAAGTCTCAGACTCCGCAAAGGCCCATGGGAGGAGCTGCTGTGTCTGGGCATGCAGCACTCCTCAAGGACCGGCAGCCATTTTTGACAGTGGCAGCCAGCCCAGACAGTCTCTCTGCTCCCTCCTCCCATCCACTTTAGTAAGTACAGTATGTGTATCTGGTGCCGCGTATCTGCAGTCTGCACCCCGTGCTTTTAATCAGGTTTACCGTAGCTATGTGAGCTCTACCAGCAGCCACATCGACACACCAGCATCTTTATTCTGTGCAGCCTCCCTCCGCCCGTCCCTCTGCAAATACCCGCTCCAGTGCTCCCACCCTCACGCTGCAGAGGCTCAGCATATGTGTGAGCTGACCTGCCCAAGGCAGGCTCTAGTGATAGGTGCCGCCCCTTGGCCCGTGCCTCAGGCACATTTCTATTTTTCTCTAGCTACATGAATCTTATGCAAATTATTGTGAAAGCAGATATACTATTGTATTATAATGATTTCCCTATAATGACACTCTCTGTCACACTTACATCATTGTTGTGAACAAATACAATTATGCTGTGAATATAAATGGAAACATGAAGAAAGCTGAGGTTACTGGTCTGATACTATACAGCGTCATTGTGGGATCAGCTAAATGGTGTAATGTTGGTGCATTCTGAGCCACAAGCGAAAGCCACATGATTCTCTAGTGTCTGAGCCTGAGGTTTCCAGTTTCCATTTCCTCTGCTCACAAGCAGTGGCGGCTCCAGGGGTTGGGCTGCAGCACAGTCCGAATTTCAAATAGGGAAGCCACACCTCCTGCCAGTAAGTCAGTTTGGAGTGGCAGTTGCTGCGCCTCCCCTATTTGAATTTTGAACTGTGCTGCTCCTCTGGAGCCTCCCCTGTGTCACAAGTACATGTTTTGATTGCAAGAGATTCTAATTAGGAATCCATAACTATTTTTGTTTTTCAGACAAAAATCCTATAGTCGAGTACTTCATAGATTACAATATTCAGGATTAAAACCACCACACTATGGTTTAGTAAGGGGAGCAGAGGGCAAAACATTGGCAACATAAATAACTAGCCAGCCTAAAGTACAATCAAAGTGAAGAATCCCGGTTGGGGATATCACATCTACATATCTCCCAACTTTTGTCATTTTCAAATAGGTTTCTGCCCGAAAAGAGGGCAGGCTAAGGGGGCGGGTGGGCATAGCCTCTGGTAGAGGGGGCATGGCCTAGTGCAGCGACCTCCGTTTTTATCATTTTTGGTGCCGTGCCTCCCTCCCTGCACTGAAGTGATACCTCACCCGCAGGACCTTGCCACCTGCAGGAGGGACAGCATGTCCAAACTGTGGCCCTCCAGCTGTTGTAAAACTACACATCCCAGCATACATTGCCATAGTTTTAGCATTCCCTAATAGCAAAACTGTGGCAAGGCATGATGGAACTTGTAGTTTCACAACAGCTGGAGGGCCATAGTTTGGACATGCCTGCCTAGTCCTAACTCCTTAATGAGTTATGTCATGAAACCGGTTGAACTTGTTGGACAGATTTATTCAACCTTACTTATTATGTTACTAGTCGCTTCTAAAAATATATCTGTATATTATATCTGTATATTACGCATGACTTGCTTTTGGCAGATTTAAGGTGGAAACTGAAAACCTCAGACTCCATTGTGGTAAGCATCTGTAAGTGTAATTTATTTAAGAATGATGGGGAAATATATTTTTTGTCTTGAGAATCTTGCTGTAAATTAATGCTTCCGTTTCACACTTCACATTGTCTGCTACAGTAATATGGCCTCATTGCTCATTTACAACGCCAGAAAATAAATAAATGACTAGCCATTAAATTAATGCATCTTGCCATGAATGTCATTTCTCACATATTAACCTTTATGTCCGTTTAGTGTATGTCCTAACTATTGTTACACTTACAGACTCACAAAAAATGCACCGTGCAACTTATTTGCCCGATCTACTTCACCTTCAGATCCATCCTGCGATCATTTTAATACCTCTCCCTTCATCAATCTGAACTCTTATGCTGGCCATACAGTACTGGGATGTATCGCAGCCGGCAGTATATGGCCATCTGACCTCCCTTGAGACGCCTGGAACCTTCCCGGGCAGTAGGATCGCATGCGGTCCTTTCACATGTGATGTATCACATGTGACCCCGTTCCCCGCTGCCGGCATGGGGATCCGACCCACAAGTGCAGGTCCGACCTCACAATCCCATCCGCTGCAAATGGGACCGTGCATTGGATCGGATGTCAAACACATCCGATTTGGGATGATTTCTCGTCCCGATCCGTTGGGGGTCAGGTCAAATTGACCTAAATCAGACTTTACTGTTTTCTCTTTATGTTTAAATAAGATAAGAGAGTTTGGGGACATTGGGGCCCGTTTTACTACTTGTGTCAATATTGAATATTTTATTATTAATCTTTGGGGTCTGCAATACATTTTAGTGCATATGTAATTAGACACAATGCTGTCAATTTACTAAGGATGGGAGTTTTATTGAAGATGGGATGTTGCCTGTGGGCTAAATAAAGAATCCCATCTGCAATAGAAATCCCATTTTAGTAAATTTACCCTAATCTTTCTGTCTGTTGTGAATTTTAATCTCTGACATACAATTTGAAGGCACGGAACCATATATTGGGCCATATTCAGCATGTATTGCTAATTAGAGAAAATGCAGTTGCCTGTGATCAAAAAACTCACCACCCAGAAAGACAGAATAACTGCCCCTCGTATAAAATTGTGAATGCATAGGAAATAGACAAAAAAAGAAAGAGGGCTGTGTACTCAAGGTATAGGTAGGAAATTAATTTGTTTCCTCTATATAGAGTAGAAATGTGCAGGCTCTGATGTACTCTGATTTCAAAGCAGGATCTTATTGGCTATCAACTGTCAACAACTGTCATGTGATTTGGGATAGCCAACAAGATCCTGCTTTGAAATCAGAGTAAATCAGAGTAAATCAGAACCTGCACATCTCTCATTTAGCGCAGCAGTCAGCTGTATATACTCAGACCACATTCATGGTACAATAAAGAGAAAAGAAGGGAAAGGGGAGACTGCGCTAGAATATAAAACAATTTAATATAATTTCTCTATTAGATATAATATACAATAAATCAAACAGAAATTATAAACAAAGGGGAAACGTTATTAATAATGGACATGAATTAGTACTGCCCGGTTTTAAAATAATTGACAAAAATAAAGAATAAAAAATAATAATGATCACATATATAAATGTAGATAATTAAAATAAAATTAAAATATAATTAAAACTATATAATATATTTTGCCGCTCAATTAATCAGATAGAATAGTAATCAGATGGAATAGTACTCATTAAGAGGTCTCCAATAAAACACGGATATTAGGTTGTTAGGCGATGGATGTTACAGTTCCGTTAGAAAAGCAGATGTGGCAGTGATTATTGTTAGTAAATTTGCAAAAGTTCAGATAAAGTTTGAGAAGTGTATCAAATAAATGTAAGAAATCAGTTAATACTGGTATAATTACCACTCCCATCTCAGTCAGCATCTAATGTGGCTTCTGATGAAGGACACTTGGATGTCTGAAATGCGTTAAGTGTGCGTTTCTGACGTGGACCATGGGGGGATGTTCAAAAATCCGCACCCCAGCTCCGCCTTCTATCGCCGCACATCGCATTCATAATTATCGCATATGCACTGACATATGCGATAATTATGGCAAAGGACAGCTCTTGCGTTAAGAGCTGTCCTTTGCGATAGAGTCAGCGGGTCCCATGGGGACCCGGCTGCTTTCCCCTCCCTCCCTTACCCGGCGCTGCTGCTGCTGTGCCGGGCTCTCCTCCTACCCGGAACCCGGAAGAGGATCAGTGCAGGGAGGAGGAGGTCACAGGTCCGGGCAGCACAGCTCTGTGAGGGGGTGGCGATGCGGGGAGGGGGGGGGTCCGTGTGGGGTGGCGGTGGGTCGGTGCGGGGTGGCGGATGGTTGCGGTAATTTAATCTCTCTTTAAATTGAGAAGTATTGCACCATTTGTTTCCATTTTTTCTCCAACTAAAACCTCCTCATTAAATATCACTGAGATTGGGAGTTTGGTTTGGCGTTTGTTACAGATTTGATTGAAGTGGTTCTTATACCCTGGAAAGCCCAGCAGTATTTGCCATTGTGGAAATAGACTTTGCCATTTATTCATCTATATTTGTGAGTGCTTTATAGGAAATTAAAAACACTCTGTTGTTTCAGAAATATTGCACCAATCGTATTATTTTGTCTTTTCTCCAACACCGGGCAATTGAAAGGGGTATTGGAGAAACCTTTTTTTTGCAGATTACCCCACTTTGGAATCTGGGACCGTTGTTTCATATTGGACTTCCGCTATCTGGAGTTATGTATTGATTTATGATTATTTGTATGAAATAGGAGTCTTGCGCTTTGGGTTGTATAGAATTTTTCTTCTCCAGATGGATAAGGCATGAAGGGGTGGCCACCCAAATAATTTTGTTTATAATAATTCATATTAATTTATTTGGGTCATCTTGGCTCCACCCTCTTGCTCTTATTTCTGACATTGAGTGGGTGGGACAAAGGCAGCACCACCATCAGGGGGATGAGATTCAAGGACTTATATTGTGGTGCTCTGTCTTTGTCCCACCCACTCAAAAAAATTGAAATATTGGCAAACCATCAAGGGGGTGGAGCCAATATAAACGTATTGAGATGATTCATCTCCATCCCAACCCCGGGCTTTCTCTTCTCCTAGAGTAATGCTTTCCAAAGTCAGCAGGAATGGAGAGGCGGGGCAGGGATGGAAGGGGGCATTCTAACGAGCTATTCGCATAAAGGTCGTGGCTGCACAATTGCAGGTGCAGACCAGGACACAGGCACATGCAGGGCCTGATTCAGCAAGCAACCCCCCCCCCCCCCCTGCCGCCAAATCCCCTGGTACCATTTTATTTATTTATTTATTAACAGTTTCTTATATAGCGCAGCATATTCTGTTGCGCTTTACAATAGCAGACAGTGATACAACAAAACAGGGTATTTACAGACAGTCAAAATGTAGGAGGGCCCTGCTCGCAAGCTTACAATCTATAGGGAAATAGGCATTGATACATAAGGATAGATACTGATTTCTTTATTGCATCGATTCCACTAGAACGCAAGGTTCTATGACTGGTTCTGGAATTTGATAAGCTTGCCTGAAGAGATGAGTTTTTAGGGAACGCTTATAGGTTTGGAGACTGGAGGAGAGTCTTATTGTGCTTGGGAGGGCATTCCACAGAGTGGGTGCAGCCCGAAGAAAGTCCTGCAGTCGGGAATGGGAGCGAGTATGCAAACACATCCCCTTGCATGCCGCCGGACCATCAAATGATTTCTCTCCCCTCCGAAAAATAAAAGACAGTCTGAACTCACTTTTATTTCCGTCGCTGTAAAAGTGACGTCACCCTCCCGCTCCCAGCAGGCATCGCCCCACATGTGTCCCCAGTGGAACGCTGCTGGAATGAGAGCTGCTTCATCTGTATCTATTTAAGTTTGTTTGTTAGTTTATTTAATAAGATGTTCTGTTTCAGATGGGATATTGACATGGGCAACCAATCAAAATCTTCTTTTTCTTTATTTATCACCTTCTAAAGGATAATAGAAGATAATAGATAGAATCTGATTGGTTGACCATAGCAACATCCCACCTGACATAGAACTCCCATCTCAGTACATTTAACCTTTATGCTATCCTTACAGCTGTTTCCATAGCCAGGAGGTCAGAACATGACACAGGCTCTACAGGTAATTTCCACAGTGAAATCAGAGAAGGTGACGCATTCTCCAGTCATTTGCTAATGTTTGGTATTATTGGGTGTGGTAGCCTACAGCTATACCTGTGTGATCTGACTGATGAATAGGGAGTCATTATAAGAAGAATCCAGCTTTACATGAGATGACAGTCACAGGGGGTCTGGGGCAGAGCTGCTCAAAAACAATTTTAAACTGAAGAAAACCTAATAAGAGACAAATCTGTAAAATGTATTGTACTTGGGCCTGTACCCCAACAGATTTGTAACGAGCCCTGGCAAATGCACAGGGGAGCAAGCAGGCTATGTGTGTTCCTTAGGATAAGCTGTGCCTAGTCCTTTAGGGCACAGTTATAATTATGTGGAGGAACATATATCAGGGTTGCCGACTTTATTATTCTCCTCTCCGGGAGAAGCCCGGAGAGGAGAGTTTCAGCAGCCGCTCAGGGGGCGGGGCTTAAGCGTGACATCACTAAGCCCCACCCCCATGATGCTAAACCATCGTATTCAGGGATCTCCATGGAGGGGGCGGGGCTAAAATGACGCGATTGTGTCATTTTAGCTTTGCCCCCTCCTCTGAGACCCGAGGATTGCGGCATTTTATCCCTGAGTCCGGGAGGGTTGCCCACCCTTCCGGGGGGCCGGGAGGGTTGCCCACCCTTCCGGGGGGCCGGGAGGGGGACCCGATTTCCAGGAAACTCACGGAAATTCCGGGAGGGTCGGCAACCCTGACATAAAGTAGTCATGCAGAGGTGGGGGAACTCATTTCTCTATGCCACCTAAGAACCTCCCCTCCCTTACCCCCATTAGGCAGAGACAGGGCCAGTGGTAGGGTTTTTGCCACCCCCCTGCAAACTAGAATGCTATTCTGTGAGAATTACTGTGCAGGGCCAATGTGGAGATTAAAATGTTCCACCTCTACTTTAGAGGTGGTGGAACTCAGTTCCACCCCGTTCCCCCTCACTTTAACCAATGATGTGGAGCTAGGTGACTGATGTGAAAGGATTGGGAATACATTTTTAAGATGTGCTAGTGTTGTGCTGTTTCCACTCATCAAAGGTTTCTTGCTGTTTGCTGGGATGCAATTTGTGCCTTTGTGCTGCACATAAGCTGAGTACACACTACACCTTACTGTACATTATCCAATATGCCATCCACTGCAATGGCCACTGTATAGTGCACACATCCAATTTCTACCAATTCATCTTTGTGGCATCTTAACATTCTATGTACTGCACATCAGATTAGACAATATATATGGTCAGTCGCTAACATGAATACTGTAGCAATATACAGTATTGTGCCATTGTGCAGAGGATCATTTAAAGTGTACATGGCCATCATATATAGTTGCATCGTATTGACCTGTCGTATACCTCCCAACTTTCTGAAGTCCGGTGGTGGGACCCATGCATGCACCCGAAATTTGGGGGCATAGTCTGAAAATGGTGTCACTCCCACAAGGCCACACCCCCACTGTGAGGGCATGGCCAGTGCTGTGGGAGCTGATGGCCATGCTCCCAGCCACCCTGTCTGCGGGAATAGATGCAAAGGGACTCCCAACTGCCCCCCACCCCGGGACACTGCCTGCCCCGGGCGGGACACAGGACCATCTGCTAGCATGCCAAGGCTTCGCTTATACAGTGAAGCACAGGCATGCTCAGTGTAGCCCTCTGGGTAGCGGGCTGCCAAATTTCGTGTTGCAGTAGTTGCATGTAGCCTGGACATACCTGCATTGTCTGCGCAACACCACGTACCTGCCAGTCCTTAGACGGCGGTTGCATTTATCTCATTGCCCAGTTTAGGTGCTCGCACATGTGCGCTGCCACATGCGTAGGAGTGCTGAAAATTGCTAGATAGTTATTTCCACACTTCAGCGTCTTAAGCTAAATAAGGCCCCTTCTTATAACATAATGAGTATATAAGTATAGAAGTAATAAAACAAGTGATTCTTATATATAGGATTTTTGTGCTGTCTTTAATACATAGTTTTGATGGTAGCAAATGTATACTGTAGCATTTTTTAAGGACTTAGGGCCTTATTCTGGTTCACTCTCAGAGGCAAATTCTTCTCAAATGGACAAAACCATGTGCACTGCAGGTGGGGCAGATATAACATGTGCAGAGAGAATTAGATTTGGGAGGGGTTTTCTGAGATCTATATTGCAGTGTAGAAATAAAGCAGTCAGTATTTTCCCTGCACAGAAACAAAAGAACTCACCCAAATCTAATTCTCTCTGCGCATGTTACATCTGCCCCCCTGCAGTGCACATGGTTTTGTCAATTTGAGAAGGAATTTGCCTCTGAGAGTGAACCAGAATAAGGCTTACTTACATGTTAGGGCACCACTTAGTTATTGTCCAACACAGTGTAAAATCTTGAATATGTAAATAGGGGGTTATTCTGTAAGGATTTGTAAAGCGCAACGGAATATGCTGCGCTATATAAGAAACTGTTAATAAATAATAATAAATAAAAGCAAAATATTTCTCTAATGGACAAAACCATGTGCACTGCAGGTGGGGCAGATGTAACATGAGCAGAGAGAGAGTTAGATTTAGGGGAGTTATTTTGTTTCTGTGCTGGGTAAATACTGTCTGCCTTATTTTTACACTGCAATTTAGATTTTAGTTTGAGCACACCCTATGCAAATCTAACCCTCTCTGCACATGTTACATCTGCCCCACCTGCAGTGCAGCATGGTTTTGCCATTAGAGAAAGATTTTGCTTTTGAGATCCTTACTGAATAACCCCCATAGGTGATATTCATTGAAATACATTCAATGTATTCAGTTGTCTGGAGGCTCCACCGATGACTGTATAAATAAACCTTGCTTATCACGCCGAAGTGAGACAAGGCTCCTCCATAGTTTTGGTGCCGGTGAAGTTCTCCACAGGACAGGCACCAGTATTATCTTCTGGATTCTTCATTGCAAAATAGTCAATGGATTCATATACTATTGAGATGGCCTAAATAACAAACAAATAATAAGCTTCAATTAAAGAAAATCACATTTTAGGACAGAGGGGGTTATTCTGTTTCACTCGGAAAGGCCCAATCACTCTCTAATGGACATAACCATATGCACTGCAGGTGGGGCTGATGTAACATGTGCAGAGAGAGTTAGATTTGGGGGAGTTATTGTTTCTGTGCAGGGTAATACTGGCTGCTTTATTTTTACACTGCAATATACAGTAGATATCAGTTTGAAGTAAACCCCCCACTGCACATGTTACATCAGCCCCACCTGCAGTGCATATGGTTATGTCCATTAGAGAGTGATTGGGCCTTTCTGAGTGAATCAGAATAACCCCCAGAATGTGATACAACAGGTAAGGTAACTGTGGAAATGAAAGCTAGGGAGCTTGAGGAACGTGCGGTGACAATTACCCATTGGACAGATGGTGTGGAGGAAGAAGCACTATCCACCTCTGCTGCAATGTTATCCCCATTCACTTGGTTAAGTTCCACTTCCTCTTGCTCACTTTTCTGACTCTTCTGTGAGATTTTCTTGTCTTGAAATGAAGAAAAGAATCCAACATGTAACAGGGTATAATAGATTATTCTCATCAATCAGTGAATAGAAGACAAATGTGAGTACTTGCACGGGATATATATGGATGACCGGCGGTCAGAATACAGACGCTGGCATCCCGAAGGCGAGAATACCAACAGGGGTCAGGTAATTATACTTATCCTTCCCCTTCCCTCCCACCCAAACCTTCCTTCCTCCTAGCAGTTTAACCCCACTCCCCTCCCCGGCCTGACCCTAACCCTCCCTGCTAGTGCCTAACCCCCATACCCTGCTGTCTAAACCTAACCCCCCGACCACAGCTTAACCCTAACCTCATACTTTGCTGACTAAACCTAACCCCCTGTCTAGGTGACTAACCCTCCCTCCCTACAGTTTAACCCTAACCTTTGCTTCACTGCAGCTCCTGACCCCCATACCCTGCGGCCTAAACCTAACACCCCGCCCTCAGCCTAACCCTAACCCCATACCCTTCTGCCTAAACCTAACCCCCCCCCCCCATCCACAGCCTAACCCTAACCCTCCTAGGTGCCTAATTCTCCCTCCCTACAGCCTAAATAGCCATCCCCAAATCTTAACCCCAACCTTCCCTTCACTGCAGCCTAACCTTAAATTGCCCCACTTGTGCCTAAACCTAGCCCCCCCCCCCCCCCCCCCTTTACCAGGCCTGACCCTAACGTGCCCCTCATACTTACCAATCGGATGCCAGCTGTTGGTTTTCCGGTGTCTGTATCCTGATCCTTTTATAGTTGTGGCGCTAGCGATTTGATGGCAGTCGGGATGCCAGCGTCTGTATACTGACCGCTGGCATCTTGACCGCCGGGATGCCTACTGCATGGGACTATGTAAAAACCGGACCCGGACTGAACCCCGGACCGCCAGACCAGACATCAAAATCTGCAGTCCGGAGCTTGTAGTGTCCGGTCCAGGGGGTGTCCCGTCCGGGGGGTGTCTTGTCCGGGGGGTTCCTGTGATAGCTTTCACCAGGGACATGGGGAAGGGGAGATTACAGCCTCCCCGTGTGGTCCGGACCGTCCGGTTTTCGCTACATGAGCGGACCATACAGGGAGGCTTTATTCTCCCCCTCCTCCACTGCCTGGTGACAGGTGTCACAGGCAGCCCCCCCAGGCAGGACACCCCCGGACAGGACACCCCCTGGACGCTACAAGCTCCGGACTGCAGAATTTGATGTCCAATCCGGCGGTCCGGGGGTCTTGTCCTGGTCCGGTTTTTACCCATACCCCTACTGCATTCCCTGTGCACATTAGATCCAGCTCTCTGTTTTTTCTCTGTAATGATCAATGTGCAGCAGACGCAGTACAGTTAGCCTTCTACCATCTCACATTGCCCATATAGAGCCTCATCTCATCCCATTATCCTGTAAATCTCCATAATCCTATGTATGCGGCAAACTCAGTGAATATAATCTCACTGTGCCGCCAAACATTTTCACATTTTCTTAGTGCCACGATATCGCTCTATTATGCTTTAATTTGAGCCTTAATCAGAGATTGCGCATCTCAGCGATCGTCTATCTACAACGTTATGCTAACTATCATTTGCATATTATTGCTGCCATGACTCCTTAGACAAAAGCCTGTGCAGATGCAGCAGCAGCATCTCTGGACCAGGTTCTTTATGCATGAGTTACAGGTGATATGTGATCTGTACATACGTGCTGTTTTCCTCTTGTAAAGGCAATACCCAGCGAGCAACAGAACAGGGAATATGGCGAGGATGACAAGTTCGATATGTTGCGGACCTGGAAAATAAGATCAAAATTTGTATTTATTAAATAAAACTGCAAATAGCGCTGTTAACGTTTTGTAAAAATACGTGAACACAGAGAAATTCACAGAAGCAAGATATTCATGGTATCCGATAGTTCTGATTATGATGTGCTATGGGTCCAAAAAACGAATGTCCAGTTGACTTTCTCTGGTGAGTCCCACTAAGGTTCAAGATCAGGGCATGGATTGGCTTTATGTCAGTATCAGTGGCGGTACTACCATTGGTGCAGAAGGCGCTTTCCACCGGGGCCCCTGAGGAATAAAGGCCCCCATTGCTGCCACCCACTGCTGTGTGGCATATTGTGAACTTGGGTTAGGGGTGGAAAAGGGGGTCAAAAGGCTGACATACAGTATGCCCAGTGCAGTGGCGTAACTATAAATTTTGCTCACCCCAGCCAAAATATTTTTGGAACCCGCTCATTACATATTCACGGGACCCGCTCATTACATATACACTGCGCTGGGTCCCCACTCATTAGATATGTATAGGGTGGGGACCCGCTCAGCGCGCACTGCTGCTGGGGCAGCGGCGCCCACCACAGACCCTGCTGACCATGCTCCTCCAAGCCGCGGGGTCTGCCGCATAGTAGCTACGCCACTGGCCCAGTGAAACCATTTCCGCTGAAAGCCAAAACAGATATTCGTTGCCCTAGCGTCTCCCCAATCTTAGAAGTACAGAGCAGGGGCCACAGGATCAGCATTGTCCTCAACCCTCTGCAAAAATTGCTATGGGGATGAAAACATTTGTGTTATTCCACTGGTTTCTGTCTATGATAATAAGACACAGATAAACTAAATCCAAACTAATGCTAGGTACACACCAGAACTTTTGATCGTGAAACGATCGTAGGATGGTCGCACGCGATGTGCATACGATCTGATCACGATCTGTATCCAGTTGAATGGCTCTTTTACAAATCCTGACTGCAGAAGGTAGGCTCTCCAAAATGACCAAACAACCAGCGGGGACGTGCATTGGATCGGAATCGGATCTTAAACATGCCAAAACATGCCCACTTTGCATAAAATCTGTTGAGATTGCATCAATATTGGGGGAATTGAAGCCAAATCGTTCTGGTGTGTACCCAGCATAATCCACAAGAACAAAACATCTGTTACTTATTTGGACTGGCACCTCTGTCTATAGATGTTGGGTTAGATTTACTTAAGCTTCTAGAACACACAAGTGGAGGTGCTGCCAATAACAATCAATCAGATTCTGCCTATCATTTTCTCCCCACTTTTCATTTTAAGATGCTTTAGTAAATCAATTAAAATAAGGATCTAATAAATCCGTAATTTCAATCTGATAGCTACAAAAGCCAACTTTTTCGGGTAAAAATATTTTTTCTTTAATTAGTAATGTGGAAGAAATAAAAATCAGATATGCAGAACCCAGATTTGGGTGAATTTCCACCCGTGTATTGGGCTGCAGTATTTTAATTACGGGTCTTGAAGTTTGAATTTTAAAAGTGCAAGTTACACACCTAGAGATATGTTTGTGGGACTTTGCACTTTTATGTTACTAACAGAGCTATAATTGTGCTCATTTGGTCACCCTATGACTCATTTCTGTAAGTGAGTAGTTTCCATTAATCTACTGATGCTTGATGAATTTGATTATTTGTCTTGTCCACCTGGATTGAATAATTTATAAGTGAAGGGTTTTGGTATTTTAGTTAATCTGTAACTTTTAATAGTAATGTGACAAAGGACTTGCATAATACATCTGTAGCAGGTGAAAACGTGGAAAGTATGTTGAAAACTGCTTAAGGTTTTGCAGACATCATTAGACATCAAGAGGGACACAAATTTAAACACAGTAAATATATGCTAACAAATGGTAGAAGTTTTCCAAATAAAGTTGAGGAACTGGCTTAATTGTATAGTGGATGTAACTGAGACATGGATAGCAGACAGTCACAGCATTTGGTACACACTTGCCCAATCCTCCCAGCCAACTGCTTTTTCCAACATTAGACAAGTGTGTACCATCCAACCCACTTCTGGTCACCTGCTGGGTGTCCTACATTTTAACTATGCTTAAAAACCTGTAGAACCAACTGCCAACCAGCCAATTGATGTATAAGTGTGTAGGCTGCTGAGACCTGAGGAGGCAACTGATCTCTGGTTCTGAAGCGCTGCACACCACCACCACCTGTAGGATGTTGTGGTGGCAGACATTGATGATGGTGGTATGGGAGGCCACAAAGTGCATATTGGTGAGACCAGATCCAAGTTCAGTAGCGGGCTTGCTTAAGAGGCATAACCTATAAAATAAATTACACTGCAGCACTATTTTTTAAATTGAATATGCCCATGCAAAAGAGTTTATCGGATGCCACCACCAGATGAAGATCAATAAAAACAGACAGCAGACATCAAAAAGAGCTTAAAGGCTGCTGTTGCTCCCCAGGTGAGGGGAGAAAAAACGTAGCTTACAGACTGATGCCCCCTGGGTGAAGATATAGGAGGATTAGTCTCCCATAGAGGAGTTCGCTAGCAGCGGAGGTGTTGTGGAAATAAGGATCTGATGCGTTGATACAAGTGGTTGTGAACCACATACTACAGTACACCTTTATTCTGAGGGTACTACGGGAGTTGGTGGTGGGTTTTTTAATAACCACAAAACATACCGCACTAGGAGGCGCTTCTCTTCTCGTTATTCTTGCCAGGTCAAAAAAAGTTTTTTGGGACAAAAAAAACTACTGAAGAAGTAGACCTGAATGGGAGGGGAGAGTGGAACCAGACTTTACAGATCTATGACAAACTGTTTAGTTTAAAACCACCGTTTTTCTTTCTTAAATATGTATATACAGTATACTTAGACATGATTTATTAGACAACAATTTTAAAAACCTGCCATAAGTGATGAGATTACTTATCTGCATAGTCAGCAGGACCCTGAGAAACCCGACCACCAGGGCTATTTCTAAGGCTGGGTGAGCCGTGTTATCACCCTGGGCACCCTTGGTCATGGCCACTCTCTGTTTCAGATGGTATTCCATATGGTCTGGCCAACAGTATGGAATTCTGTTAAAAATGTCCCACCAAAAATGGTCGCTGACTCAGAAGAGGCACTTCTAAAGGATGCTAGTGGATGCCATTTAGGGAGGAACATATAATAGACAGAGGACTGGAGGAGGCAGACGCAAACATCAGTGCCAGGAACATGGCTGATGGCTGCATCGGCATCAGTAACATGAAACACATAACAATGAGAAGGTAGTGTCCCATAATTTCATGGGGCATTACTATGTGAGGCATAATATTATGTTAGGGGCATTACTGTGTTGGGCATAATATATTTTTTTGGTGCAAGGGGCATGACTGCGTGGGGATTAATTTAGTACAAGGGGCATCACTGATTAGGGCATAATATGACATTATGGTGCACAGCCACCGGACCACACAGACCGGTGACTCTAAAACTGTGGCAGCCGAGGTCCCCGAGGTATTTTCTGCCAATACAAACGGCCCTTGTCCCCAAAAAGGTTCCCAACCCCTGACTTAAACAGACGTATTTTGATGAAAAATGTGGCATGCTAAACACAGCAATGACCGGCAGTTCAAATCAGACCCGGTTCATCTGGAATAATTCGAATAGATCACTCTGTGGTCATAAAGCCGTTCACAAATGACCGTCAGTTAAAACATATTGCTACATCTGACCACACCAATTTATATAAGTTGATTGCTTCCGTTTACACGGTCCTTAATTGCTCTGCCTTTGATGTTAATAGGCTAATGAAAGCCAATAAGTTTGTATTTTATTATTTATCCGCTTTACTGCATCTTGCACTTGGAGATTATATATATGTGTTACATTTCATGTCTCCATACTGTGCACTCCATTGATGACTGTGCATGTCATTTTTTTGATGTATGATATTATAGGATGTGGTATTACTGGCCGAGAGTCAGGATCCCAACGCTCAGTATACCGACATCAGAATACTGTCCGCCAGTACTCTGACAGGGGGGTGAGCGCAGAAAAGACCCTTGCGGGCTCGCTCCACTCGCCAGTCGCCACCCTGCATGGACCCCCACGAGGGAGAATAGCCACTGTTGGTCGGGATCCCAACTGCCAGTTGAATAGTCAGGATTTCAAATTTCTGGATATTTATCAAAAGATCTTGGATCAAGCGAGGGGTGAAGGAACTATTTCCAAAACCCAATATGACTTTTTACAAGTCAAATCTGTAAAGATCCCCACCCTATACCTACTCCCCAAGGTGCATAAAAATGAGACAGATACACCTGGGAGGCCCATCGTGTCAGGCATGGGAGGGTTAACTGAAAAGGCGAGTCAATTCGTCGACTATCACCTCAGAAGCTTTGTTACAACTTTACCCTCCTATGTCAGAGACACAATGGATGTCCTCAACAAAATTCAGGACATACTGTAACACTGAACCCAGACACTTGGCTTATTACCTGTGACGTGGAGAGCCTGTATACCAGCATTATCCACCAGTATGGTATACAGGTGTCACAGTACTTTTTGAGCATGGATAAATATACACCGCTCCACGATTTTATCATCAGACTATTACAGTTTGTATTATCAAAAAACTATTTTGTGTGTGATGGTCAGTTCTACCTCCAGGTACAGGGGACTGCGATGGGGAGCACTTGTGCAAACCTGTACCTGGGGTGGTGGGAACGTGAGAGGGTCTTTACGGAAGAAAATGAAATCTATACCAGACACATATTGATCTTAGATGGCTTAGATACATAGATGACCTGCTCCTTATCTGGGAGGGTGACATTAAATTATTTGAAAAATTCCTAAATCAACTGAATAAGAATGAGTTGAATCTCACCCTCACCTTCCATGCAAGTCAGAGAGAGGTCGAGTATCTTGACCTTCGAATAAGCATCGAGGAAGACGGGTCAATAAGTACAGACATGTTCCGTAAAAAGACCTCCACTAACTCTATTACATCATGAGAGTGCGCATTTCCCACCGGTAATCAAGGGACTACCTAAGGGAGAATATTTGCGTACCAAACGCAATTGCTCCAGTAATGTCACATACAAGAAGAGGGCAGGCGAACTTGATATCCGATTACAAAACAGAGGGTACAGTAAAAAAATCAGTTCGAAAAGCCAGGAAAGAGGTGTGCCAGTACAAGAGGGAACAACTCGTAATACCCAAGAATGAGACACCCATCCAAAATGAAAAGATACGGTTTGTGGGCACCTTTTGTAAAGAGTGGCGAGAAGTGCAGCATATCCTTAACAAACATCTGGACATTCTTAAGACTGACAAAGATCTTGAAAAAATCTTGGGAGACCGAGTGGACATTAGCTGGGGGCGCAGTAAAAATGTAAAAGATATTTTGGTACACAGCCATATGGAAAAAGAATCCATGACCAAAATAAAAAAGAAGGGCTCTTTCAAATGTGGGACATGCAGATTCTGCATGTACATCACATCATGTAACAGTTATACCGACAAATTCGGCAAAACATGGAAAATACAGGATTACATAACATGCGAAACCGCAGGGATTATCTATAATCTAGAATGTCCCTGCGGCAAGCATTACATCAGCAAAATCCGTAGACCCTTCAAGAAGAGGTTAGCGGAACATCTGCTTAGTATCAAAAATGCACCCAAAGACCAAGCCAAATTCAAAACCTTGACACCAGTGGCTAGGCACTTCTTGAAATATCATCAGGGCATCCCCAATGGCCTAAAAGCATTTGGGATGACCAAGGTCACCATGAATATACGCAGAGGAGATTGGGACAAGGAGTTGCTAAAACAAGAGACTCGGCTGATTTTTTGGATGGGATCCATGTTCCCCAAAGGTCTCAATGAAGAAAACAATTACACTCTTTTACAATCTTTTGCATCTCCTAAGCACCGACATAACCCTTATGACCACAATTCAGTACTATATATCATTTTCTTATTCCAGAAACAGTATTCATTATCAACGTGTGCAAATTTACACACTCATTATGTTTTTCATGATTTTTTCACAAGTCTCTTTCCGATATGTTTCACGTTCTAGTTTTCCACCAATGAGCCTTGTAACATTATCACACACATATTGTCACTATACTTTTCTGACCCCACTTCTCACGGACAATAAACACCACAATAATCTTTCAAAGTGTTCTGATTAATTACACATCACCAGCTGTGCAGTATTCGCAGCCACAGATTCTTCTCTTCTTTTTATATATCACAAGACCACATCGCATTTTATACCATAATAGTCACTGTACATTATAGCAGCCTGGAAACAGGGGCTCTATTACTGGGCTGGCTGCCCAGTACCCCATTAGGGCACATTTTTAAGGTTAACCCACATACACTAAACTATGGGACAATGATCATGTCCCTTGAATACTGGAGAACCAAAATTCTATCCCATTGCAGTTATATATTACTTCTCACCAACTATGAGAACAATTTTTAGTTCTCGATAGGTACTGTGGAACTTTCCAATGCGTCTGCACATTTGCCTGAACGCAGGGGAGAAGGGATTCGGACTAACTAGTTTTTTCTTTATATAGAGTTAAAGGAGAGGACCAATGAAGCTCATTATATACTGAATACATGGTGACATCCGTCTTAGGGACTTAGTTATTTTTTCCTAAAATAGGGTAATCTGTGGTCGGAAGACACCCCTTATAATGACAGTACATCACTTCACATGAACAAAGTTGTTGAAACCTTGGGTGCAATGGAACGGCTGGCAAGTCACCAGCCTATATAATTACCGGTATACTTTGAGTAGCGGCGCGGGTGTGTGCCCACCCGCCCGTGTATTTTCTGGGGGGATGTGTGTCTAAATATATCACACATACCCTAGATTGCACGGGGGGTTGTGTACATACGGGGCTGCTATCCATGGTTTATCCCCACACCATGATGAATCTGTCACTTGCAACCAATGTATTACATCAATTATACCATTACAAGATTTGTCTCCTTTTCAACTTTCTCCCTTTTCCTATATCCTGTACATGACAGCTTTGCAGCAATACTGTCTATCAATCAATCCTTGTCCCTTCTCCAGCAGACTCCAACCGCAAGTGCCTCCACACCATCAGATTTTGTGCTCAATCCATCAAAACTGCTACGCCCCGATAATTAGCATATTCATGAGCTGCAGGTATTTAAGGAGCTCTCAGGTACCACCCAGGTTGGTCCTGACGAAGCTCCATAGCGAAGCATGCGCCGACCACACACTTCGTGGTTTTGACTCCACTTTCCCTTCCCCACTTTGCAAAATGTGTATTTAAATTGTTGTTAGATATAGAGAATTTAGCGGTACCTGACCGGACTTAGTCAGCCATACCAACACGTGCGGCTGCTGGGTATGCGGTGTTTGACGTCTACACTGCGATCCTGCAGCAAAGACACGGTAATTGACCGAGCGGCGTTCACTGCCGGCTACTTCGGTCATCCACAGAGCTGTCAGTCCGGCTGGCGTCTGGCGATTCGCGCGGTCTGTGAGTGCGTGCTGATAGCATCAGACGCAGCACCTTAAACACAGTGATATACCACTCGCCAAGGTGCAGTGGCTGTCTGGCGCACTAAACATTATTTAATGGCACAATATCTATCTGTTTGAGTAGAGGACCTTGGGTTACTATCAGATTTAGCTGCAATATAGCAATCTGACCTACCGTGTAGACGATTTGCCATTTACTAATTAAATCAGATACTGCAACTCTCACTCTCAACACAAATAAATTGCAACAATTAAACACATTTAATTTACACTATTATAGTGAGAAAATTTAAACCCTAACAAGTGGAACAGTGAAGTCCCACGTCGTGAGGATAGTGATATACTTTTTATTTACATGTTTAGTGTTTGTATTCGTATGTATCTTGTCATTTATTTCGCTATTGCTTTTTTTACCAATAAATTAATAAAGGTTATATTTTATTAAGATTTCTCTTGGTGCACCACACAGTGATACTCCTTTTTTCCTGCATACTCTAATCTCTGACCAGTGTCCAGTGGTAGCACACCCTTACCGTGATAAATACATCTAGGTAAATCATTTATGTAGGGGGCCTCATTCATATCTGTATTGACTGATATTACTCCATCCTGTGCGATTAAATCTCCTCCACCCCTTTTCCCTTTTTTTCCCATACCTATTGCTACATCTGACCACAACAATTTATATAAGTTGATTGCTTCCGTTTACATGGTGCTTAATTGCTCTGCCTTTGATGTTAATAGGCTAATGAAAGCCAATAAGTTTGTCTTTTATTATTTATCCGCTTTACTGCATCTTGCACTTATATATATGTGTTACATTTCATGTCTCCATACTGTGCACTCCATTGATGACTGTGCCTGCCATTTTTTTGATGTATGATATTATAGGATGTGGTATTACTGGCCGAGAGTCAGGATCCCAACACTCAGTATACCGACATCAGAATCCCGTCCGCCAGTACTCTGACAGGGGGGTGAGCGCAGAAAAGCCCCTTGCGGGCTCGCTCCACTCGCCACCCTGCATGGACCCCCACGAGGGAGAATAGCCCCTGTTGGTCGGGATCCCAACTGTCTGCCAGTTGAATAGTCAGGATTTCAAATTTGGTATACTGACCATCGGCACCCATAATTATACTGTATGTGCATTTATCATGATTTTTTACATTTTCTTTTGTTTATCCCTGTTGTCTGACATCAGTGCTGCTGGACACCCAGCTTCTGATGACATCACTAGGGGGTGTGTTACACGTGGTTTTTTCATTATCCTGTTGCCTGTGTTAATTTCGCTGTTATTCCTGATGACAGTTTTCGTACTAAAACTGAAACGTAGAAGTTCAGCATGGCTTCTTATTTTCTTCTAAGTCTGAAAGTGCCGCCTGCACCTCCTTCTCTGCTACATTTACCATGGGAAGGCACCCGGCCAATTTCTTCATATTTATGCATACTAGTGGAAATGAATAATATATATATATATATATGTCCATTAAAGTAAATTACTGCTAATGTACCAGAATAATAACAATGCACTGTAGAAAATACACCATTGTCCAATGCAATATAAGGTAACATACTGTATGTATAATTTATAATACAATTGCACAGTTTGGAACCTTAACCTGACAGGGGATACAATGACGGTCATTTAGGTGGAGATGCATCTGGACCCATCATTGCAAAGTACAGATTTACAGTATTTTAAGACACAGGCCGGCTTCAGACTGTTATTGATTGATAGCCTGCTGCAGCTTTGGGGGGGCCAGGAGAGGGTGGCGTTGGGCTCTGTTTTTCTAAACACTATTGCACTGTCCATTAAGGCAGTACAATGTGTGGGATTTTTAAAACATCTCATTTTCCAGCTTGACTGTCAGGAACCACATTTTAAATTTTTAAACATTGCGGGTCACCTTGGCTAGATCTCCCCTTAATGTACACATGGGGAGATTTCACCATTATTTCAAAACGGCCTGTTTAGATCAGCGGGGGATTGCAGCGTGCGAGGGGGGGGGGGGGTGGAAGGCACGGTGGGTGGCATCTGGTGGAATCATCAACCAGAATAAGGTCCCAAGCACAGATCGCTCCCGCCGTCCATGCATCGCCATCACCCGCTCATATATTGAGAACATGCAGTCAACATTTAGTAAGATCGCCCTGCATGTGCATCAAGAAACTGAAGTTAGCACAGATCGCTCAGCTCACACAGCTCTATATAGTGTGCATATGGCGATAACTGCTAAGGGATCTGTGCTAACATCATTGCTTAACAGACACCGGCACATCACCCCGTGTGTACGGGGCTTAAAGCCTACTTTGATGGAGATTTATCAATTCTCCTAAAGAATGGAGAAATGGACAAGTAAAAAAATTGGCAATAGCAAAAAAAAACCACTCCTCTTGTGGTGGCTTTTAAATTCTCACAGGTGCTGCACTGGGAGGGGGGGTGTGAATTACGGGGGGATCACCCAGGAATTATAAACGATGATCACCAGGGGGGTTCCCCAGCATCAGCTCTGATTTCCACCTGCCTCACAGCCAATCGGAGTCTTGGGGTCCCTAGGGTATCAGAAAGTGGCGTTGACCGGAAAACATTCCTTGCCACTTAAGTGGTTAAGGGGCTGATTTATCAACAAGCTTTATCACAGGCAACAAGTATTAAAACTTGTTATTTATTATAAATAGTGCTCCACCAATCAGCTCCTAACTGTCATGTGGTATCATGTGAACCTTTTGACTGTCAACCCTTTGACCATGTCAACATTCTGACCATGTCGACTGTTGACCAATAGCTGTTGACCTTTTAACTGTAGACCTAATGTAGAACACTGTAGATCTAATATACCATAACCGAAGCTGACAGAGAGACAGTTTATGGCATGAGAGCGGCGGCAGTAGATGTAGAGATAATGTAGAAGGACAACCTAACAAATTCATTGATTTCAATAAATTCTTAAGGAAATTAAATATAACTTAGGGGCAGATTTATTAAGCTTGGAGAAGAGATAAACTGGAGATAAAGCGGAGAAAAGGTAAAAGGAGATAAAGCACCAGCCAATCAACTCCCACCTGTCTTTTTCAAACACAGCTGATTGGCTGGTGCTTTATCTCCTTTTACCTTTTCTCCGCTTTATCTCCAGTTTATCTCTTCTCCAAGCTTAATAAATCTGCCCCTTAGTGCTTTATTGGCTGGCAATATAGTTCTGAGTTACCAGCACTAAGCGCGAGATTGCTACATATGGTAAACCTGATTGTGAGGCAAACCAGGCCTTAAGTACAGTACATGTATTATATATCATTTAAATATTATGTACATTATAAAAAGAAAACAATAACATTTTCTTACCTGCTTGTCCATTGTTAATAGTTAATAGTGTTCCATTCCCTATACCATTATTGAGCATGGGTGTTTCAATAATGATCTCGCAGATATACAGGCCATAATCTTCCTCTGTGACGGAGTCTATTGTCATCGTTGCTGTGTTATTAGCTATAGTATACGTTGTAGCATTGCTGCTGCTTTGTGTAGGTATAAGTGCGCTCTCAATATTCCATATAAGTGAGGATAAGACAGTTGTCACTTCTGCTCCTGTCACTGACATGTGACATCTTCTCCATTCCACTCTGATCTGTGTGTCTCTCTCACTGTCCCAGCTGCAGGTCATCCTGGCAGGGTCCCCTTTGTATGGATTCAGCTCTTTTGGGGCCTGAGAGACTTTGATATTCGCTAAAACTTTATCTGTGTATTAAGAAAACAAAGGAATGATGTGATAATACCTTACTTGAGACTTCACAATATAAGTACTGTATAAACCGTGCTCTCCCTGATGAAAGTGCATCACACTATAATGTTGGATTTACTGAGGAAAGTCTGGGCATGTTTCATCAATGTTCCTTAACAATTGCGGACCTGGAAAACTGACCCTTTATAATTAATGCATTGGGTTAAATGTATAAATGTTAAACTATGTCATGCATTAACCTTACAATACGGTATGTCAACCTCTTATCTTGAATGCATTTTCAGATTGCCAATCTAAACTCTACCCACAAGTTTTTATCTAAAATATACATTAAAGAGTTGCAAAGATGTAAAAACAGTGTGGGCTTACCATGCAAATCATGCTACTTGTAGAGTTAAGCACTTATACTAATAGAGGTTGACACTTGCAGGTCAAGACTGTTGGCACTGTGTAAAGCAGGGACAGCCAAACCTGTCCTCAAGATCTACCAACAGATCATGTACAGTATGTCAGGCAGCCTGTGGATCTACAGTAGGAATGACTGCAGCAGGTTTGAAAATGTGACAGTTAGTAATGACTACAGCTGTGCACCGGCTAGGGGATTTGTGGAATGTGACAGTTGGTAATGACTACAGCTGTGCACCGGCTAGGGGATTTGTGGAATGTGACAGTTGGTAATGACTACAGCTGTGCACCAGCTAGGTGATTTGGGTCATGTGACAGTTAGTAATGACTACAGCTGTGCACCAGCTAGGTCATTTGTGGAATGTGACAGTTAGTAATGACTACAGCTGTGCACCAGCTAGGTGATTTGGGTCACGTGACAGCTAGTAATGACTACAGCGGTGCACCAGCTAGGTAATTTGGGTCATGTGACAGTTAGTAATGACTACAGCGGTGCACCAGCTAGGTGATTTGGGTCATGTGACAGTTAGTAATGACTACAGCTGTGCACCAGCTAGGTCATTTGTGGAATGTGATAGTTAGTAATGACTACAGCTGTGCACCAGCTAGGTGATTTGGGTCATGTGACAGTTAGTAATGACTACAGCTGTGCACCAGCTAGGTAATTTGGGTCATGTGACAGTTAGTAATGACTACAGCTGTGCACCAGCTATGTTATTTGGGTCATTTGACAGTTAGTAATGACTACAGCTGTGCACCAGCTAGATGATATGGAGAATGTGGACCGTTGGTAGATCTTGAGAACCGGTTTGGTCACCCCTGGTGTAAAGAATGCAAAATGTACTGTATACCTCTATTGAGGTACCCAAACAACTTGAATACCTATTGAATGTGAGCTAGGTGCTAGAATGTTTCTTTTGCTATTTCCACAAGCAGAAGACAGATAAGAAGTATACGATGACTACTATGTATGAATGGTGTTCCGCAAAAACAGACGTTCCAAAAACACCGCCAAACATCCCCAAGCTTGTTCCACCATGAACAGGCACTCCAGGTTTGAAGAGACCGGGAAACACCAGAAGCACATCCCTAACACCTGAGAGCAACTCTGCATCAAGACCCAGATGGGGGATGAGGAGGATCAGGGATGGCTACTGGTGGGTTAACTATCGATGGTTGCCAAAGGTATCATTTAAAAAAACAAAAACATTGTACAGCTTTGTGCTATTGATGGTGGAGAAACATTGGATCTCTATCGATGGCAAAAACAGCAAACATCTAAAGTTAACCATTGATGGTGGATAAACTATTGGTAGTCTATGATTATCTCTAATGCAGACATTACCAAGGGCCATGTCACTCTGTAAGATTTGACTTTCTCTCTCCCAGCCAGAACCATTCTCATGGACCTACGGGGCAGCTTCAGCACAAACTGTCCTTATCACTGAGGCTGGAGCAAGGTTCACACCCAGCCTGAGGTTGACTTTCAAACCAGTTAGAACTGCAACTCCAGAAGCTATATTGATGTCTTCAATTAACTGATTTAAACCTGGAGGAGAGATGCCCGTTTGGGAGCAAGAGCCCAGCAGCAGATGATTCCATTGCCTCCCAGAGTTACGCCTCTGTAAGGGGTTAATATTTTTACACTTTGATTGCACTACCCACTGAAAGCAATTTATGGGTACTTGTTTCCTAGCACGGCGCCCATCGCATCGCAGACCATAAGGCATACGATGGTTTGCGATGTTACGCAATGGCAGCCGATGTTATACAATTTTAAATGGTATACCATCGCATTGTATGCCATTGTATGGCATATACAATGGTATGCGATTTAAAATTATTATTATAAGCACCCTAATGGGTGTTTTTAATGTTAAATGTGCCCCCTATAAGATAATTAACCATAATGGGTGCTTAGTATGTGAAAAGCACCCCCAACGGCACCTCCACTATCAACGCCAACCCGAAGCGTGGCGAGCACAGTGAGCCCGCGAGGGGCGGCGGTACGCGTCCTCCGACCTTTTCTTACACCCACTATCCACGTTGGCGTGGAGTTGATTTTATATAGTGTGGCGAACGCAGCGAGCCACCGAGCCCGAAGCGTGGCGGAACGTGGGGACACGGAATACATGTAAAGTAATACGCGTCCCCTCGTGGGGCTCGCTGCGCTCGCCACGCTTTGGGCTCGGTGGCTCGCTGCGCTCGCCACACTATAAAAAATCAACTCCACGCCGACGTGGATAGTGGGGGTATGAAAAGGTCGGAGGACGCGTACCGCCGCCACTCACGGGCTCGCTGCGCTCGCCACGCTTTGGGCTCGGTGGCTAGCTGCACTCGCCACACTATATAAAATCAACTCCATGCCGACGTGGATAGTGGGGGTATGAAAAGGTCGGAGGACGCGTACCGCTGCGCTCGCCATGCTTCGGGTTGGCGTTGATAGTGGGTGTGGCGTGGGGGTGCATTTAATATTGTAAGCCCCCATTAGGGTGCCTATACAATTAAAAATCGTATAGGGGCTTATACAATTTTAAATCGCATCGGGTGTATGGCATGCGTTGCGATGCGATTATATGTTGTACGACTTAATATCGTGGGCGCCGTGCTAGGAAACAAGTGCCAATTTATGTATATATACTAATATACTAATATTACTAGTATTCTAATATACAATATACTGTATATTTACTGATTCTAATCACAGTTAATTAAGAGTTAAATATGTATGTTAGAAAACCTCCCACTGCACCTACAGGGTAAATTTACTATGTTGGGAGTTCTATTGATGGAATGTTGCCCATAGCAACCAATGGAATTGTATCTATAACCTTCTGGAAGGTGCTAAGTAAATAAGTACAATCTGATTGGTTGCTATAGGCAACATCGGATCTTAAATAGAACTCCCATCTTGGTAAATTTACCTCCTAGTATTCCTACAATCATTTATAACACAAACACATTTTTGCACAGCCAGATGTGATAAGCTGTCAATGGATCAGTTACTGTACCTTAGACATTATGGGGGTTATTTTAGTTCACTCTTTCTGAGACTGAACCAAAATAACCCACCTATAGCCTCTAAAATATAACATTACATGTGGTTATTTGCTGTGTTACTATATTGCATCTCATTTTTCTCATTAATGTGCTATGGGGTGTTTTTCATGTTGTTTTTATTTAAAGATACATAAAAATGTCAGTTACTACAATGTACGAAACACGAAATATATCCAGGACATGGAAAGTAAATTCAACCTCCAGGTCCGTTATTGATAATAACAATGCAGTATCAGGAAATTGAGAAGCATCAAAAGCATTTAATTATTAATTAGATAATTGCCATTCAAAACATCCAGTTAAACAAACAAAAAAAAAAAAACCTAGAATAAATAAAGCAGAACTTACCATAATATATATGAAGAATTGCAAGAAAAAGAAATGGTTTAGTTGACATTATTGCAAGACATAGTTGGTGTAACTGCACGCTGAGGTTGCAGGAAACATATATGAGTGAAGGCGCGTCACACATCATTCACCCGCTGACACTTCCTCTTCCTAATCATCAGACACAAGGTTTAGAGCATCTTGATTATATAACTCAATCTACTTGTTTTGTTTCATGCTTACCGTGCATCCAAAACCGAGGTTGTGAAATCAGCCTGCATGTGCCTTAATGCCCAGCGCCGGCCCTACCAATAGGCAGCTGCCTAGGGTGCTGGGAGCCACTGAGACTACCTACAGCAGGAATGTCCAAACTATGGGGGTTATTCTGATTCACCCGGAAAGGCACAATCACTCTCTATTGGACAAAACCATGTGCACTGCAGGTAGGGCTGATGTAACATGTGCAGGGAGAGTTAGATTTGGGTGGGGTTTGCACTTCAAACTGATATCTATATTGCAGTGTAATAATAAAGCAGCCAGTATTTACCCTGCACAGAAAGACTCTCCACCAGTCTCCAAACTTTCAAGCGTTCCCTGAAAACTCACCTCTTCAGGCAAGCCTATCATATTTAAGTTCTACATGCATAACCCTCCGAGGCACTTATGTATTATATAGCTTCCCTTCTGGACTTGTAACTGCTATGCTATTACTGGTGCCTGTCCTTATGTTTCCCCCCTACATCCCTATAGATTGTAAGCTTGCAGCAGGGCCCTCCTACCTCCATGTCTGTCTGTTGTTACCCAGTTTGTCTTATCACTGTATACTATTGTAAAGCGCAACGGAATCTGCTGCGCTATATAAGAAACTGTAAATAAATAAATAAAATAAAATAAACAATAAAACACCCAAATCTAGCTCTCTCTGCACATGTTACATCAGCCCCACCTGCAGTGCACATGGTTTTGTCCATTATAGAGTGATTGTGCCTTTCTCAGTGAATCAGAATAACCCCCCTATGGCCCTCCAGTTGTTGTGAAACTACACATCCCAGCATGCCTTGACAAAAGTTTTAGCATTCCCTAGAAGCAAAACTGTGGCAAGGCATGATGGGACTTGTAGTGTCACAACAGTTGGAGGGCCATAATTTGGACATACCTGTCCTACAGTATTGTAAAATTAACACTGTCTATGAGGAAGCCTCCTTGTTGAATTTAGTGCACGTGGCAGCTGTGGAACCTCTAAGATGCCACCTCCACACTTTCACATGAGTGGCTGGAAAGTGGGTATTGGTAGCAGTGTGGGGTGGTGGTGTGTGTGTATGTCTTTATGTGGGGGATAGTAGTTTGCTGTAGGGGTGAGTGGGTTTGGATTGCCGGAATCCGAGTACCGCCGGACACCCCCGATCCAAGTACAGACCAGAGCACTGTTTGGGAATTCCCACCAGGTTTGGGTCTCAGGACGCACCAAAATATTATCCCATCGTCAGATCTCGGACTGATAAAAGTCTGACGCTGTCGCCGCCATCTTCACACAGGCATTGGAGAGGGTAGTGGGTGGACGTACTCTGGTAATGGCCAGTGGTGATCTGTGGTGGTCTGTGGGGGTGGCGACCTGGCGTATATAAGTCCAGTCCTGTGCTGCCTAGTGCTACTGGTGTCCTGTGTTCCATAAAAGTCCATTGGTGATTTTGTATAGGTCTAGTACAGTGATACAGCAGTATAGTTCTAGTACAGTGATACAGCAGTATAATTCCAGTGTAGTGATACAGCAGTATAATTCCAGTGCAGTGATACAGCAGTATAATTGCAGTGCAGTGATACTGCTGTATAATTCCAGTCCAATGAAACTGCTGCATAAGTCCAGTCCAGTGACACTGCTGTATAATTCCAGTCCAGTAATCCTAAGAAGAAGGACAACCTCAACCATGCTAATTGTACTCAAACATATTAAATGTGACCTGTCTTCCTGGAGTAACCAGTTTTTTACCTTGGGTTCTACATTTTGGTGGGGTCCCAGAAGTTTTCTGGGTACTTATGTAGTAACTGGGCTGCCGATTTTTTGATTGTATGCCTTAAGTTAAGGCATACAATCAGATGCGATGCGATGCGATATCGCATCGCATCGCATCGCATCCGATATCGGATGCGATGACCCGATTTTTCCATAGGAATCAATGTTAAAATGATTCCTATGGAAAAATGGGTCCTTTTCATACCCCTACTATCCAAGTGGGCATGGAGTTGGATATAAACCTGTGGCGAGCGTAGCGAGCCACCGAGCCCGAAGCGTGGCGAGCGAAGCGAGCCCCGCGAGGGGACGGTATTCGTCCCCTCGCGGGGCTCGCTTCGCTCGCCACGCTTCGGGCTCGGTGGCTCGCTACGCTCGCCACAGGTTTATATCCAACTCCATGCCCACTTGGATAGTAGGGGTATGAAAAGGACCCATTTTTCCCATTGAATTCCATGTTAAAATGGACTCAGTCCATTTTAACATTGATTCCTATGGAAAAATCGGGTCATCGCATCGCATCGAATCGCATGGTCGCATGCGATGCGATGCGATCTCCCGATCCGACCCGATTTAGAAATCGGCAGCCCAGTTACTACATAAGTACCGTTTTCTGTTCTTGCCATCTTCCTACCTGAGACCCACATGGATCCAGAATGACCTAAATCCACCTGTAGTCGCTGTAATCACTTTGTTACATAAATCGTCTTTCTATTTGAGGTCTCTGATCTCCAGGTGGTACATATGCTCTTTCTATATCTGGAATGTACCCACAAATGTCTGGTTTCCTACATCTTATAGGTTCCTAAATTGGGCAGATTCACCAGTATTTCCAAATGAAACAATTTTCCATTAAATTCATTGTCAAGTCTAACAGACCTGTCGCTTTGTATAAGATAAGAGCTGTTCCTTGCGATGCGGTGCCGGCGCTGGACTGCCGGGTCAGAGACCCGGGAGTCCGTCTACGCATGCGCAGAGTGACGGGGACAGCGGGGGGCATGCTGGGAGGGATCCGTGACGGTTTTTACCGCATTTCTGCTTTAGAGAATCTCCCCCTTGATCAGCAATGCTCTTATCGCTTTAGACGGGAATCAGATCTTTCTGAACGTCCAATGGTAACTTTACTAAGTTGGGTGTTCCATTAAAGATGGGATAATGCCCATAGCAACCAATCAGATTATATTTTTTATCTTCTATAAATAAATAATAAGTAGAATGTTGCTGGTTGCCTAAATACAGTATGACCCCAACCATTTATCCCCCGCACTCGGCAGCCGCATGTGTGTATACTGACATGTGGCTTTTCTCCAATACTGAGGGAAAGCCCAGTGACGTCAGTCGCTGTGACTCCCCTCAACCAATCAGGGCTGCTCAGCCTTCATTGGATATAGCCATTTGCATGGAGATGGCTACAACCAATTAGGGAGGGAGCTCCTCCGGAGCTCAGCCTTGAATGGTTGAGGGGAGTCCCTGTCACTGGGATTTCCCCCAGTATTGGGGAAGAGCCACATGTGAGTACACACACATGTAGCTTCTCAAGTGTGATGGTCGGGTAAGTGCTACTGGAGAAGAGGACTGACCTGCGGGGAAGCGCGGCAAGGTGGGTATGGAAAAATTCTGATACTCTGAGTGCCGTGATTCAAAAAGATTGGGAACCACTGGCTTATGGTGTGATTTGAAAAATTGCACCCTACTAGATTTTGAGTCTTTGATGTTTTCTATGAGACTATTACATGTGCGATTTGCAGAAAACGTGTAATTTTGGCCCCAAAAAATGCACATGTCCAAAGATGATGACCCTACACAATTACATATCACCCATAGGGTCTGATTCAGCATGGATAACTAATAAGAGAAGTTGTAGATGACTGAATAGAAAGCTTCCGCCTAGACAGAAAGAGTAACCGCTCCAAGCAAATTAGTGGAATGCCCTCCCAAGCACAATAAGACTCTCCCCCAGTCTCCAAACCTATAAGCGTTCCCTAAAAACTCATCTCTTCAGGCAAGCTTATCAAATTCCAGAACCAGTCATAGAACCTTGCATTCTGGTGCAATCGATGCAATAAAGAAATCAGTATCTATCCTTATGTATCAGTACCTATTTCCCTATAGATTGTAAGGTTGCTAGCAGGGCCCTCCTACCTTTTGACTGTCTATAAATACCCTGTTTGTTGTATCACTGTCTCCTTTTGTAAAGTGCAACGGAATATGCTGCGCTATATAAGAAACTTTTAATAAATAATAAGGTACTTATGTAATATCTGGGCTCCCGTTTTTCTTATGAGACCGCGTCCCCTCGCGGGGCTCGCTACGCTCGCCACGCTTCGGGCACGGTGGCTCGCTGCGCTCGCCACACTATATAAAATCAACTCCATGCGTAGTTGGATAGTAGAGTTATGAAAAAATGGGGTGCATTTAACATGGGAGCCCAGATAATACATAAGTACCAATAATAATAAATAAAATTACAGAACCTCCCCGTGTTTTTTTTTTTAACACACCCAGAAAACAGGTTTTCAACCCCGAATGCCGGCTTCCTGTCAGTAAAACTACGACTCCATTTTGTTTATGATCCATCCATTCTGTCGCTCATTCTCCTCACACATCTATGATCTGACCAGTATGCATGTGCAGTCATTTAATAAACGCTCAATTTCAGAATTCTCTAATTAGCAATCCATGCTGAATCAGGCCCGTAGGGCAGGATTCAGACCCGCTCACTGCGGGTTCCCCATCCGTTGTTAGGGGTTTACGCATACACATGGGAAAATAGGCGCACGTGCAAACCTCTGGAGCAAACGCCGATGGCGAGTTTCGCGCTCGCTGGGTTCTTCACTCCAGGATGGGAGGGCAGGGGGCGGGCAGGGGACCGCCCATACCAAAACAGTGGGTACAGCCATGGAAATGCTCTGCTTACCCCAACATGTCGATGCCTGCTGGGGCGGGCGGCTGACGTCACATGACATCAGCACCCGCCTGAATTCGGCCATCTGCAGCCAGAAAAAAAGTCAACGAAGGTGAAAAAAAATTGTTCGATGGTGAGCAAACATCGAATGATTTCCCTCCCGTGTGGCAGTGTGTGAGCGTGTATGTATGTGAACTCATCAGCTCGCATGCTGGAGATAATATAATAATATTAATAAAGTGACAATTTCGTCAGATTCTGGGCCAGATGAACTAAGCTACAAAAGGGATGAAATGGAGCGGGATAAAGTACCAGCTGTCACTACGGGTTGTTGTGGATCCACTAGGGGTGGTGGCCCCGGTATGGAGGGAAGAGGTGGAGAAAGGATCGCCGGTCTGATGTACTGTCTTCGCATGCGAAGAGTCCTCTAGGAGTTTGGCGAAACTCCCAATCAGAGGCACGGAGTCTAACTGGGTGGCGGTCTTCACCAGGGATTCCCGCAAGGGGATTTGGACTCTGCTGCGTCCAGCCAGCAGGTCGCGGCCCTCTATTGGAAGCCCCCTAGGGAAGCTGGTGTACTGGCTGAAACCGGATGGCACTGATACAACAAGGAGGGCGGAAACAGGAGCCAGGTGCTGGGAGTCACTGCCGTGACGTAACTTCAGACGGCAACTTGACCAGACTTGAACGGAATGAAACTCAGTATAATGGAACTCAGGAAAGGCACACTCGGCAATATAACGGAACTCAGGAAAGGCACACTCGGCAATATAGCGGAACTCAGGAAAGGCACACTCGGCAATATAACGGAACTCAGGAAAGGCACACTCGGCAATATAACGGAACTCAGGAAAGGCACACTCGGCAATATAGCGGAACTCAGGAAAGGCACACTCGGCAATATAGCGGAACTCAGGAAAGGCACACTCGGCAATATAGCGGAACTCAGGAAAGGCACACTCGGCAATATAGCGGAACTCAGGAAAGGCACACTCGGCAATATAGCGGAACTCAGGAAAGGCACACTCGGCAATATAACGGAACTCAGGAAAGGCACACTCGGCAATATTATGGAACTCAGGAAAGGCACACTCGGCAATATTATGGAACTCAGGAAAGGCACACTCGGCAATATTATGGAACTCAGGAAAGGCACACTCGGCAATATTATGGAACTCAGGAAAGGCACACTCGGCAATATAACGGAACTCAGGAAAGGCACACTCGGCAATATAACGGAACTCAGGAAAGGCACACTCTGCAATATAACGGAACTCAGGAAAGGCACACTCGGCAATATTATGGAACTCAGGAAAGGCACACTCGGCAATATAACGGAACTCAGGAAAGGCACACTCGGCAATATAGCGGAACTCAGGAAAGGCACACTCTGCAATATAGCGGAACTCAGGAAAGGCACACTCTGCAATATAACGGAACTCAGGAAATGCACACTCCGCAATATATGCGTGGAGAACAGAATCCAACCAGGAATCCAGGGCACAGAGGGTCAGCTGAACACTGACCTGTCAGCAGAAGCGTCAGCCCAGAATGACAGGCAACCGCTAACAGAGGTTATATCAAGCCCTGCCCCCCTGCAGCAGAAGTGCCACAACCAAGATGGCGGTGCCCATCCCGGGAGCCGTCTGCGGGGATCGCCGGACCCCCGGGGGACCCACCACCAGTGCCGGTACCAGGAGAGGTTGCAGGGACCTGCGGGGAGACCCGGTGGCAGAGCCATGACGTCAGCGCCCGTCTCGGTGAGTACGAGACGCGGCGCAATGCTCTGCCGCGGCGGGTCCTGACACCAGCCAATCAGCTCCTACCTACCATGTCACAGACTGTGTTCGAAAAATGTCAGGCAGAAGCTGATTGGTTGGTTGTTTATCACTCTCCATTTTATCACTTTTGAAGCTTAGTACATCTGACCCCTTTTCTTATCCACATCCTTTGGGCGTGAGCTGTATCTGCTAATGCAGTCCTGTGCACATTTGACTGTTATTTCCCTTTGCGGGTGTGGACTTTGTGGTCTGTCATATATCTGGCAGGTCAGTTCATGCCCAGACACCGAGATGTTTTCCATTTGTCTGTGTTTACACTTGTAGATCACACATCAGTACGTGACAATGGTTTTATCTGCTTTTATCTGCAACGTCTGTAAGTGTGAAAACCAAAATACATTCTTATAACCCATTGTGCGTAACCATTTTCTTCTTAGTTTGCAGTTTGTTAGATGTTATTCTATTCCAGTGCTAGATGGAAGGCAACTCATTTTGAGCTTTATAATTATATAATTAACGTATATAAATTATCTCTAACCATTTATAATGAAAAAATATAATTGTGTATATAATTATAGTGAATACAATGATTACTTCTTTTCATGTAATAATGAGGATGTTTCGGTACTTGTTTCCTAGCATGTCGCCCAGATTTTCTACGTATGTTAACGTAGTGAAATCGCATCGCATGAGCCATTTTAGTGCCATGCGATGCGATTTTTTTAATGTAATTTATTCACTGCTCTACAATAATATGATTGTATGACATACCAAGAGGATTTAGGCACCCCCCCCACAATCCACGCCACTCCGAAGCATGGCGAGTGGCATCCGAACGCATCCTCTGACGTTTTCATACCCCCACTATCCACGTCGGCGTTGAGTTGATTTTATATAGTGTGGCGAGCACAGCGAGCCACCGTGCCCAAAGCGTGGTGAGCGCAGCGCACCCCGCGAGGGGACGCGGATTAATTTACATGTATTACGCGTCCCCTCGCCACGCTTCGGGCTCGGTGGCTCGCCACACTATATAAAATCAACTCCACGCCGACGTGGATAGTGGGGGAATGAAAACGTCGGAGGACGCGTACCGCTGCGCTCGCCACGCTTCGGGGTGGTGTGGATAGTGGGGAGGGGGGGGCCCTAAAACCTCTTGGTATGTCATACATTCATATTATTGTAGAGCAGTGAATAAATTGCATTAAAAAATCGCATCCATCGCACGGCACTAAAATGGCCCATGCGATGCGATTTCACTATGCAGAATAGCCCACTAAGCAATTAGCTTAGTGGGCGTCATGCTAGGAAACAAGTACTGATGTTCCTATAATTAATCACCAATATTTCATAGAACAATAAGGGTACAAACAAAAATAGTTGTTCAGGATATAAAGTTCTTTATTGAAACCAACGCGTTTCGTCAGAACGACTTCATCATGGGTGTGACTAAAAGTGGTACAGAAAGAAGGGGCGTACTTTGAGCATTATGATACAAAAAGCACTCACAATACAAAACGATTTAAAATAATATAATATACATACCAAAGACTTTATAATTAAGTCTGTACAGCAAAAGGTATTCTTTAATAAAAGATAAAATCTAAAAATATGAAAAATTAAGGTATTAAAAATAGGAATACGAATAGGATGAGGAAATGAGCAAGCCAAAAAAACAGTCGGAAATGGGCGATAGGTTTACCTAACGATATATGATGATCTAAGACAGGCATGTCCAAAGTCAGGCCCGGGGGCCAATTGCGGCCCGTGCTGTCATTTCAAGCGGCCCACAGCCTCCAGCTGGAAGCGGGCAGAGCATCAGATATGGGATGCACATCACAAGACACTAAAGGTGGGGCCCCGGCGAGTGCGCCTTTACCTTGCTGTCTGCTGCAGTGAGGAGGTGCCGGCCGCCACAGTCAGATGTGTTTGGCTTCCTACCCCTGCTGCTGCAATCGTATATATCACCCTACTCCACAATCACAGTGACAGCAGTGTGTGGGAAGGGGGTGCAGCAAGGGGGAAGCTTGCTCCCGCAACATGCAGAGCGGAGGAGGGCAGCAGCGGGAGCTCAAGCGTCTCCTGTCCTTGCAGTGCCTGCTTTGCCTCTCCTTCCTCTGGCTCACACAAGGGGTTGGGAAACATATAGAGAAGGGAGGGGGGACATATTGTGAAGGAGGGTCAGGCTGGGGGACATACAGTGAATGGAGGCAGTGATGGCCATTCAGAGAAGGGGGAGCAGGGGCAGGCTGGGGGACATACAGTGAATCGGGGCAAAGTGGGATAAATAGTGAATGGGAGTCATACAGTAAATGGGAGTCATACAGTGAAGGCTTGGGGACATATAATGAATGGAGGCACTGATGGACATTAAGAGAAGGGGGGCAGGCTGGGGGACAGAGTGAATGGGTGCAGAGTGGGGAACATACAGTGAATGGGGGACATACAGTGAAGGAGGGGCAGGCTGGGGGACATACAGTGAATGGGGGCAGGCTGGGGGAAATACAGTGAAGGGGCAGGCTGGGGGAAATACAGTGAAGGGGCAGGCTGGGGGACATAGAGTGAATGAGGGGCAGAGTGGGGGACCATTCTGATGTGAATAATGATTCAAAGAATGTCAGGCTGAATGGTAAGCCCCCACACATTTACACTTCACGAAATCTGGCCCTCGTCGCAAAAAGTTTGGACACTCCTGATCTAAGAGAACCTAATATGGCCTTTTTTTCTGAAAAGGTTGGGTCCTTGGATCCCCGAATTTAGGGGCCCTGAAATAAGGATATATCAAATCACCCCAGGATTACAACCTAGAATTTTTGAGTTACTAAAAAAGGGGGTAGTGTTAGGACAATAGACACCTACCGTATTAGTATGGTTTAAAAGAATGCACCATTCATAAGGTTCGATAAGGTGAATTCCAGATTAGAGTACTTCCTCCCAAATATATAAAACAATCACCTAAAACAAAGAAACGGGGGGATTCTGTGAGGGATAGAGGTCAAGAAAGTCCTATTGGACAGCATAAGAGTGTATAAATTCCATTTTAGATAATTAATTACAGAAGGTCTTATATAATCCAAATGTATCGGTCATGAAGTGACAAAAAATGACCATATTACAACATATTCAATATCAAAGAAAAAATTAATTTAGTTTTCCCATTACAATATATATATATATATATATATATATATATATATATATATATATATATATATATATATGTGTAGAGGTGTAGGCCTGGCACTCCTCCAGCAGTACAGGTAACCCAGGTGCCTTCAGGAACAGAAGTACAGGATAGTGAAGAGACAACAGCGGCACTCTGGGGATGTTTTGAAAAAATATATTTTCAGCAAAAAAAGCTTCCAACGTTTCGGGGTATGTGACACCCCTTTGTTAAGGTTATACGTGCAATAATAGGTACATACATGTGCTTACCTTTATCATAACAAGTGAGAAGGGTGAGCAAATCACGTTACTGCAGCATGCTGGCATCAAACAGGAAACGGACAGTGAAAGGAAGTGGCCAGGCAGTGGATATCCTGCTGTTGGAACGCTGCGTTCCAACAGCAGGATATCATATATATATATATATATATATATATATATATATATATATATATATATATATATATATATATATATATATATATATATATAATATATATATATATATATATATATATAATATATATATATATATATATATATATATATATATATATATATATATATATATATATATATATATATATATATATATATATATATATATATATATATATATATATAGAGTGCCGCTGTTGTCTCTTCACTATCATATATATATATATATATATATATATATATATATATATATATATATATATATATATAGCATATACGTCAGTAGGTAGGCACCAACTGAGTGGAATTATACGTCAGTAAACTATGTAGGCACCAGCAGACTGGAATTATACAGTATATACGGCAGTAGGTATGCACCAGTAGACAAGTATTGTATATATAGTCTGCTGTCCTTCCCTGTTAGAGATTGAACTGACACTGAGAGGTCCACACAGATTACACTATACAGGGAAGGCATTTTTATTCCTAAAACTTGATTGGTGTCTACACGTGTGTGTATATATGTTAGCGTCTTAACGCTTTAATCCAGTTTGATTGAGTCAAACTGAGAAGTGGAAATTTAGAAGGACGTTTTTTCCCCCCCTCTACCAATTGGAGACCTAATACTTCTCCTCTCTTTTAAGAAGAGTCATGATTGTACCCCTGATGAAGTTGCTTTAGACTAAACGCGTTGGGACTTTTCCTCACGGTTTTGCCGGTGACAAATTTGAAGGATTAAAATAAACAAGATATTGGATGAAACTTTCTGGTCTGCTTCACTGAACTTTAGGATCACCATACATATGGACTTTTTTTTATCATTTCTAGGCGGTGGTAAGGCAGCTGTCTCTTTAATTCTCAATTGGATGAATTTCTTAGAGAGTTGAGGATTATTGGGATATATATATATATATAGCTGGTGGAGACAACCGGCACTCCAGCGTGTATAAATAATGAATGACCGGGGTGCTGAATGGGGTGAAATGTAGAGGGAGATGAAGCAACAGCACTCGCTCGGATTTGCAGAAGGAAGACGCAGGACACTGAGCAGGGTCTACGTTTCGGATTTTACTCCGTTATCAAGACAAACCAAAAGAATAATAAAACTAACAGTGTATAAATACAGTGTGCGATTGTCAGCTCCTCCTCTCCCTCCGGCACCAGCCCGTCCGCATTAGCAACCATGTCGCTTCCGGGTTCCCCTCAAGCGTCGGCATTGCGCCATGACGTCATCAGGCTGCGTCCCGCACGTCCACTCGTATCCAAGGCAACCAACCAAGCCAGCGGCGGTGATAGATCACACCAACACAGAGCGGGGATCACATCCAGTGATCAAACCGTCTCCTGTTCAGTGAAGTCACCCGCCGTCAACCTGTATTGTACACCTCTATACATGACTTTGGTTCCCGCTTGCCATGTTGTTCAAATGTCACGCTGATAAGAGTCCATGACACCGGCATTCTGTTGCCAAGCAACCCACTGGGCGGTGTCTGGAATGGGAATAGGAGGTTGAGCTGAAAGACACAAAAATCCCAACATATAAGCAAAAAAGACAACAAAAACAAATACATGGATAATATATACAAAGAAAGGGCATCGCTCAAGGTTTAAGGGCTAGTAGTGACACAAAGTTTAGAGAAATATATTCAGTGGCAATTGTTCATTGAGTCCTTTAGGATTCATAGTATCAAGCCTGAAGATCCAATAGGCTTCTAGCTTGAGAAGTTTGGTGGCACGGTCCCCTCCTCTGGCATCCAGTGGGAAATGATCAATGATCACGTATTTCAAATTAGCCAAGGTATGTTTGGCAGCCACAAAGTGCCGGGCGACTGGCTGATCATTTTCTTTAAGATTTAGTGAAGATTTGATGGCAGATCTGTGCGCTGCAATACGTTCCCGAAAGGTACGTATTGTTTTACCCACGTAGCATAAACCACAGGGACATGTGATTAAATATACCACGTGGGTACTAGTGCAGGTGACGGCATGTTTAATAGGGATCTGGTACCCCAATTGGGGATGAGAGAAAAATTTGGTGTTCCTCATGCCGCTGCAGGTGGTACATCCGACACATCTGGTACAACCCCCTGGTTTACGACGGGTATTGGGAGGTAACCTCACAGAGATATCGGTCCGCACAACCCAGTCACGAAGGTTGCGACCGCGTCGATAACAAGCCATTGGTGTTACATTTTTCAATATCTTGAGGTCCTTATCGGACTGGATGACTGGCCACAGAAGTTTGGTATTTTTAGCAATAACATCATCAGCATGGTTGAAGTCTCGTACCCAGGGCTTAAAGTGGTCCTTACGAGGTGGTGGAACTCCCCTAACACCGACTTCCCCCATTAGGCAGAGACTAGACCAGTGCCATGGAGTTTGTGTCCTACCACCCATAAAGGGATAATGGTCCCACAACACATGGTAGCACAATCATATACACATTACACCGCATGTAGTGCCCTTGATTCATATTAAATCACACAGTAATGCCTCTTATACACATAATGTCCACAGTTGTTCTTCTTAACTTACATTACATACGCCGTGCCAGATGAAGAAGCCGCTGGGACAGGCTTTTCTGTTGGAATTACTTTTCAGGACTGTGGTAGAGGTGGAACTCAGTTCTCTCTACCATTAGAGGTGGTGGAACTCAGTTCCACCCCATTCCCCCTCACTTTAACCCCTGCTCGTACCCAACCTAACCGGTCTTGAAGGTTCTTTTTAGGTCCGGTTTTTTGCAATAATTGTGCCCGGGGTAATTTGTCAACTTTATCTCTCGCTGCTGCAAGTGTATGCCGTGAATATCCACGTTCTGCAAATTTCTGGACCATCTTGTCCAAATCATTGGATAATCGGTCCTCACAGCTGGTAATCCTCTTTACCCTCAGTAATTGTGAAAAGGGCAGGCCCTTCTTTAATGCAGGCGGGTGATGACTCTGGGCGCTGAGTAAAGTGTTACGATCGGTTGGTTTGGAGAAGATGGCCGTCTCCAATTTATTGTTGATGATGGATATTTCAACATCCAAATAATGAATGGACACCTGGCTGAGTTAATAAGTGAATTTGATAGGGCAGTCTCGCATGTTGATTTCATTGATCATTCCTTCGAATGAATCCCGGGTACCAGTCCAGAAAAGGAGGACATCATCGATGTACCTCAAATAGAAACAAATAGATGCCGCATAATGTGATTGATGAAACAGATCATGTTCCACGTAGTGCATATACACGTTCGCGAACGAGGGTGCCACCGGGGATCCCATGGCACACCCCGTTCGCTGCAGGTAGAAATCTTTATTGAAAATAAAGAAATTTCGGGTAAGTGTCAGCTCCAGCAATTGTTTGAAAAATAAAACTGGGGGGCCAATGTATAGGGGATCAGAGTCCAGCAATTTGGCAGTCGCCAACAAACCCTCCTGATGGGGAATACTGGTGTACAGGCTGCTAATGTCTAAAGAACAGAGCCACATGTCAGGTAGTGGTTCTCCAAAAGTTCCAATTTTATTCAGCAGGTCGGTTGTGTCTTGTAGGTAGGCAGGCAATCTCTGAACACAAGGTTGGAGAAACGAGTCCAGAAACGAGGAAATGGGGCTGTATAAGGATTCACGGGCCGAAATTATCGGTCGGTCAGGAGGGGTGCTGGCATCCTTATGTACTTTTGGCAGGCAGTAAAGGATGGGAGTTCTCGGGAAAACGGTGGTCAAATATTCACGGGTGGAGTTTGGTATCCATTTTTGGTCCACTGCATGTATGAGGATGTTGTCAAGCTCTCTCTTGTACATGGTAGTAGGGTCTGAATGCAACTGTGTATATGTGGCTGGATTAGACAGTTGTGAGTATACCTCAGTTTTATAGGCCTCCAGATCCCATAAAACGATCCCCCCACCTTTGTCGGCGGGGAGGATCATGATATCGTCATAAGATTTAAGATTCTTAAGGGCCTTCCATTCATCGCGGGAGAGATTAGAATGGGAGGGGATCTGTGGAGCATGATTCATAACTTGTGTGTCCAACACCTTGGTGAAACTCTGTATAGAGATGTTGTTGGACGGGGGGTCGAACCGAGATTTTTTCTTGAACTTATCAAACGGAGTTGGATCCGGTTTGGAGCTGTCGGAGGGATGGTGACTAAAAAAGTCCTTAAGTTTTAAATTTCTATTCATGCAATTTAAGTCAAGTTTCCACCTGAAGTCATCCCATTTGTTTGTGGGTACGAATGACAGCCCGCGATTAAGCACCCGAGTTTCCATCTCAGTCAGGGTTCTGTTTGTCAAGTTAAATATCATGTTCTCTTGGTGCGTGTTTTTGTTTTTGATCCTCCTCCCTTGTCCTCCCCTGCGTTGGGGCCGCTGTCTTTTAATAGGCCTGCTCTGGTGCGGACCCCTGCACCAGGGCGTTTGGCGTTTTTTGACGTTTGTTTAGAGTCAGTCTGGGAAGTGGTGGGCTCACTGCTCGTATCTGTATCTTGGCCACTTCTATGTTGTTGTCAACGTTGTCGTGTCGACCTTCGAAAATTTTTAGTGGACCCTGTCGTCCAAACGTATACTCGTTGTTCGATGTAATCTCGATTGACCTTTTCAAACTTGCCCTTTTTGAAGGCTGTAAGTTCCTTTTTGTATGTAGCCACTTGAGTGGACAGTTTGAGCATCCAATCCTCTGATTGATCAGCGATAAGGGTATTCTTGTGTAAACCCTCAAATTCCTCAATTTTTTTCTGTGCAATTTTCATCTCTCTGGCAGATTCTTCAATGACTAAAGTCATGAGATCCAGAGAACAGTTGTTTAAAACTGCAACCCATCTTCTACAAAAGTCATTATTGTAGCGACCGATGGTCGGCATGTTCTTGACCCGAAAGCCTCGCGGGATTTTTTTCTCGCGATAATATTCTGAAAGAGTTACCCCATGCATAAGGAACTCTACTTCTTTCTTCTTTAATTTCTTCTTCTTTAGACATTAGCAGCCTGTACACCAGCATTCCCCATCAGGAGGGTTTGTTGGCGACTGCCAAATTGCTGGACTCTGATCCCCTATACATTGGCCCCCCAGTTTAATTTTTCAAACAATTGCTGGAGCTGACACTTACCCGAAATTTCTTTATTTTCAATAAAGATTTCTACCTGCAGCGAACGGGGTGTGCCATGGGATCCCCGGTGGCATCCTCGTTCGCGAACGTGTATATGCACTACGTGGAACATGATCTGTTTCTTCAATCACATTATGCGGCATCTATTTGTTTCTATTTGAGGTACATCGATGATGTCCTCCTTTTCTCGACTGGTACCTGGGATTCATTCGAAGAAATGATCAATGAAATCAACATGCAAGACTGCCCTATCAAATTCACTTATCAACTCAGCCAGGTGTCCATTCATTATTTGGATGTTGAAACATCCATCATAAACAATAAATTGGAGACGGCCATCTTCTCCAAACCAACCGATCGTAACACTTTACTCAGCGCCCAGAGTCATCACCCGCCTGCATTAAAGAAGGGCCTGCCCTTTTCACAATTACTGAGGGTAAAGAGGATTACCAGCTGTGAGGACCGATTATCCACTGATTTGGACAAGATGGTCCAGAAATTTGCAGAACGTGGATATTCACCGCATACACTTGCAGCAGCGTGAGATAAAGTTGACAAATTACCCCGGGCACAATTATTGCAAAAAAACGGACCTAAAAAGAACCTTCAAGACCGGTTAGGTTGGGTACGAGACTTCAACCATGCTGATGATGTTATTGCTAAAAATACCAAAACTTCTGTGGCCAGTCATCCAGTCCGATAAGGACCTCAAGATATTGAAAAATGTAACACCAATGGCTTGTTATCGATGCGGTCGCAACCTTCGTGACTGGGTTGTGCGGACCGATATCTCTGTGAGGTTACCTCCCAATACCCGTCGTAAACCAGGGGGTTGTACCAGATGTGTCGGATGTACCACCTGCAGCGGCATGAGGAACACCAAATTTTTCTCTCATCCCCAATTGGGGTACCAGATCCCTATTAAACATGCCGTCACCTGCACTAGTACCCACGTGGTATATTTAATCACATGTCCCTGTGGTTTATGCTTTCGGGAACGTATTGCAGCGCACAGATCTGCCATCAAATCTGCACTAAATCTTAAAGAAAATGATCAGCCAGTCGCCCCGGCACTTTGTGGCTGCCAAACAAACCTTTTCTAATTTGAAATACGTGATCATTGATCATGTCCCACTGGATGCCAGAGGAGGGGACCGTGCCACCAAACTTCTCAAGCTAGAAGCCTATTGGATCTTCAGGCTTGATACTATGAATCCTAAAGGACTCAATGAACAATTGCCACTGAATATATTTCTCTAAACTTTGTGTCACTACTAGCCCTTAAACCTTGAGCGATGCCCTTTCTTTGTATATATTATCCATGTATTTGTTTTTGTTGTCTTTTTTGCTTATATGTTGGTATTTTTGTGTCTTTCAGCTCAACCTCCTATTCCCATTCCAGACACCGCCCAGTGGATTGCTTGGCAACAGAATGCCGGTGTCATGGACTCTTATCAGCGTGACATTTGAACAACATGGCAAGCGGGAACCAAAGTCATGTATAGAGGTGTACAATACAGGTTGACGGCGGGTGACTTCACTGAACAGGAGACGGTTTGATCACTGGATGTGATCCCCGCTCTGTGTTGGTGTGATCTATCACCGCCGCTGGCTTGGTTGGATGCCTTGGATACGAGTGGACGTGCGGGACGCAGCCTGATGACGTCATGGCGCAATGCCGACGCTTGAGGGGAACCCGGAAGCGACATGGTTGCTAATGCGGACGGGCTGGTGCCGGAGGGAGAGGAGGAGCTGACAATCGCACACGGTATTTATACACAGTTTGTTTCATTATTCTTTTGGTTTGTCTTGATAACGGAGTAAAATCCGAAACGTAGACCCTGCTCAGTGTCCTAAGTCTTCCTTCTGCAAATCTGAGCGAGTGCTGTTGCTTCATCTCCCTTTATATATATATATATATATATATATATATATATACACGTCAGTACTAGGCACCAGCAGACAGCAATCATCAGTGACGTGCGGTGAGGTCAGTGGCTGGTGAGGCATTGGCTAGCATCAGATGCGGAGCAGGTAGGGAGGATTGGAATAGTGGTGCAGAGCAGCAAGGGAGTAGTGGCACATGGCAGGGAAGGAAGGTGGGAGTAGTGGTGCAGAGCAGGGAATGACAGTGGGAGCAGTGGTGTGGAGCAGGGAGGGAGAGTTTGAATAGTGGTGCATAGCAGGGAGGGAGATTTGGAATAGGAGTGCATAGCAGGGAGTAGTGGTGTAGAACAGAGAAGGAGGGTGGAAGTAGTAGTGCAGAGCTAGGAAGGAGAGTGGGAGCAGTGGTTGCAAGAAGTAGCATTTAATGGCTGCCACAGTGCAGATGGCCTCACCTCTGATATGACAGCTGGAGTCACCATCCACCTTGACCAGTGCCCACTGGGGATTATTTTACCGGTGTCCAGAACAGGGCTTAAAGTGGTCCTCGAGAGGTTACATTCTCCCTGACCACCCCCCACGTCCCCTTTCCGTTAGGCAGATGCAGGACAGATTCAAGGGTGTTTGGTGCCCGACCTTCCATCATCTTTACAGGAACAGAACATGGCACAAAAAAGGGATGTGGTATTACAAGAAAGGAGCTGGCCACACAATAGTATAATATTGCCCACAGTAATAGTAGCATAATAATGCCCACAGAGCTGTGCCCTTTACACCTAATATTGTCCATGGCATTGTGCCCCTTACACATAATAATGTCCATGGCATTGTACCCCTTACACATAATAATGTCCATAGCATTGTACCCCTTACACATAATAATGTCCATAGCATTGTACCCCTTACACATAATAATGGCCACAGAATTGTGCCCATTACACATAATAATGTCTATGGTATTGTGCCCTTACACACACACACACACACTCTATATCCCTCTTCCCCTAACTCACAGACTCTTTTACCCCATACAGTCTGCACCTGGTCAAGCAGCGGAATGCCAATGGCCACCTCCCAGCCGGAGACCAACAAGGTCAGCTTCACATAGGGAATCCCGGGCGTGGAGCACATTCAAAAAGAAATGGTGGGGAGCTGGGGCTGACACAGCCATGGAGCGGTTGTTGCAGTGTGAGCATGATGTGCTGGGGAGGTGATATATGAACCTTATGAGGCTCCAGGGAGCGAGTGCCATGATGGGCGGCCGGCGATGGCTGAGTTCTCGGTGTGGGGCTGAGCGGGCAGCTCGATGCGGGGCTGTATGCAGGGCAGCCAGGGAGATGAGCGGCTAAGTATGAAACTGACCAGGGGATGGGGGGATAGGTTTGTGCGGCTGTGCGAAGCCTGCCAATCACATCAGCCTCAGTGACAGTGGTGTGCTTTCATATAGGCAAAAAGCACATCCCTGTCACCGAGGCATTGCTATCGGTGCCGCTTAATCAGTTTTTTTTAAAGGATTTTAAGCACCTGCAGCTTGGCCCGGCCCCTTGCCCTCCCCCTGCTTCTGCTGGTTTAACATTGACCATGGGAGGCACCGCTCTTGGTGCCTCCAAAACCAATAAAAAAATATATGTATGTAGTATAATGATAAGAATAAAATACAGAGAAAATACTTATAACACAGAATATGTGTCATAAGTATTTTGTATTTTTTTTCTTATTGTAACCATTAATGAGAGGGGAGGCACTGCCTTCCCTGCCTCCCCTGACTGCACGTCCCTGGGAATCATATATAACTCAGTAGGTAGGCACCAGCTGACAGGTATTTCAAAGGTGACAGCGGGAGTGTGCTGCTATGCATTATTCTAATTCCTCTTGTTGTTACGCTGCTGAGTCAACATAAGTGATGCCGACAGCAACATTATCAATGACAACTGATTGGATTGCACTTGAATTATTGTACCGTGTGTATAGTTTGTCAAATTTCATTATTGCAGCCTGATTGACAGCGGGGGGCCCCCACCACACTGAGCGACCATGCCGGCGATACGATCGCAGCATTCTCCGCATGCCATCTAGCATCAAGCATCCGTCCCATTCACTCCTCCTCCAATACTCACTACGCAACACACCTGACACCGCGCGCTCTGTGACAGTTGCCATGCTTACCTAGGACTCTGACACAACCCGGGGAACCCTCTCCCGGCACCTGACCACGCCTCCCACTGTCACTCATTGTGAAGACTGCTACCACATGTTAGTGATTTTAAAAGTGGTTTAAAAGTGGGCTCTGTGTCCTATGCATGTTGCCACTGATGAAAACTGCCAAGGAGCAGTTGAAACAGCTGTCAGGATTACAGATGTCACCATTGCAACTATGTCTTTGCATTAAAACACTATTTTTCTTTCACCAACTGCTGAGTGCTGGCTCCAATTCCTTTCCTGAAGGGGTAAGTGCTTTTATATATATATATATATATATATATATATATATCAAAACAGTCCAGCTCCCACCACACTACATGTAGGCCTAGACGCCAAACGTGGCACTCTAAATTAACGAGACACCTACAAAATATCTCACGCAAAGCTGAGCGTAAATGGCGTCCAATGGATTTCTTTACATATAAGACTATCTACCAGTCCTATAGTTTTGCCCTGGAAACTGCCAAACAAACATATTTCCAAACTCTCATTTCTGCTCAAGCTTCTAACCCAAAATGTCTTTCTAATACATTTAAGTCCCTTCTCAACCCTCCAGAGGCGGATTGGCCCACCGGGAAACCGGACCATTTCCCGGTGGGTCGGATCTGATTTCACTCTTACCTTGGTTCCAAGCGGCCGCAGCTCAGCCTGGTCACAAACAGCAGCATTGCCCAAAACGAATATGGCCGCATTAGCTATTTGGTACTCCTATGAGGATGTTGAGGTTATGGAACTATTTTTTCCTATCATAATGACGACGAACCGGAAGTGGTTCCTTCATAGGGTATATATATCCTGCTATGTGCTTACTCACTTTATCCTTGAAAAAGGCGGCTGTGACCGCCGAAACATGTCGGGAGATAAGTGAGTTCATTTTTTATTGCATTTTACCTTGTTATTGTGGCTTTATGGCCTATTGGCCACATTACAAGCTTTTATAATAAATCCTTTTTACTGAGACCTGTTCCTCCATTTGTTTTTGGCACTCCATTTCACATGCCATTTTTCAACTGTGAGTGGAATTGAAACAGGAGAGTGAAGAGGGATTTGCTTCACCTAAAGATACCTTTATGAATGTGACTGGCCTGCTTTTGCAGTGAGTACTGGTACGATTACCATCGAGACCCCCCTTTGTTGCATGTTCATATGTTCACTGGAGAGGGAATTACCTTGAAAGAAACCTTTATAAGTTTATACATCCTTATTCCCCAGTGAGTAATGGTACGCACATTGGAATATACCTCTGTTTGCCTTCAGCACCCATTTTGTTGACTGCACCTGTGGTGATCCACTTAAAAGATACCATTATATACGTCCAGTACCACAGCACATAGGCCCTTATTCTGATCGGTGCGGATATTCCCGCATTCTTACGGTGCGGTCCGCACGGCACGGTGTTTTGCCGCGTGCGGCCATCGTCCGTAGAAACGCCCACGTGTCCTCCGCATTCGGACGGACTCACTCTTTAAGAACAGGGCGTGTTTACGGACGACATACAAACCATGCGTGTGCGGGAGAAACACTCCGATTCGGCACGGTATTACAGAGTATTACAGAGTATGCTCGGGAATACCGCATCCGAACGGGAGCCAAGCGGTGCTACCGCACGTAAGCGGAGTATTTACGCCAAACAACCCACTATGAAGTATCTTCTGCAATACATCACATGACCCACTTATTCAATTACCTATCCTCATAAACTTGACTGTGACATGAATATAAATAAATGTGTTTACTTTACCCAAAATGTGTGGTTTCATGAGTACATGTCAAATACACATGGTGAGTAAAGGAGTAGATTCTATTGGGTTCAGGTGTTAATGGTTGTAGTCATTAGGCGTACGTTCGCCTACCGCATGAACGAGTGGTGTACGCAAAGCAATAGTACACTTGTGGACACCGCACATTTCTGCCCTTTTTGATCGCGTGCATTCGGAGTGGTTTCCGAATGTACGCCCCCCAACATAAGTGTACTCCCCCGTGTCCGCCCATGTTTCCGCCCCGTTTTGCCCACTTTGAAACTACGCCCATGTGCCATTCCGCATTACGCCCATAATACGCCCATATTTCCCGACTGATTGCGGGCAACAGTTTTGGACGGGATTTTGCCGAACTGGTACGGAGTCTAGGCGTGGCACATGCGCGTTGCGTTCTCCACGCATGCGCAGACGGCGAAAAGACGCGATCCGTAAGAATGCGGTAAAGTCCGCGTCAATCAGAATAAGGGCCATTGTGAGTTCTGGTACGCTTTCTACATTTGGGATCCCATTTCTCCTCCTTATACTTTCATTTGGGGTTTAGTGTGTTATTAATACACATATTGTGTGTTTCTTTTTCTCCTTATCCATTCATTCGGAGATTCTGATCACACCATCTGAACAAACAAAGTCAAGCGCCAACAATTCCTTGTCTTACTCCAGAATATGGCCGCCGCATATATGCATATATTATATGCACATATTATATGCACATATGCGGCGGCCACATTTGTTTTGGGCTATGCCGCAGGATGTCGACGGAAGCGACAGCAACCCCCAGAATTCTGATCCAAGCTCTCTCTCAAACTACCGTCCCATTTCTCAACTTCCATGCACCTCCAAACTACTTGAAAGACTTGCCTACACCCGCCTCACACACTTTCTTAACTCGCACAACTTAATGGACCCGCATCAGTCAGGTTTTCGTGTCCAACACTCCACAGAGACAGCACTGACTAAAGTTGTGAATGATCTGGTCACTGCTAAGTCTAAAGGCCACTATTCACTACTATTTATTCTAGATCTCTCTGCTGCTTTTGACACTGTTGACCACACACTTCTCATACAAACACTACAATCCCTAGGTCTTAAAGACACAGCCCTCTCTTGGCTCTCATCCTACCTATCTAACCGCTCCTTTAGTGTTCGTTTGGTACTTGTTTCCTAGCACGGCCACACCGATTTCCATCGGGGTAGTCGTGTTGGAAAAATTGCGTCGGTCGCATCGCATGCGACCAAATCGCATGCGATGCGACCGACGCGATCGACGTGATTTTTTAATTGAATCAAATGTGAATAGGGTCCCTGGGACCCGATTTTACATTAGATTCAATGTAAAATATTCCCTACACCCCCAATTTGACACCCTCAACGCCACCCCACGATTGACGCGAACCCGAAGCGTGGCTAGCGCGAGGGGCGGCAGTGCGCGTCCTCCGACCTTTTCATTCCCCTACTATCCACGTCGGCGTGGAGTTGAGAATATAAAGTGTGGCGAGCGCAGCGAGCCACCGAGCCCGAAGCGTGGCGAGCGGGGACGCGTATACTGCATATACCTGTGAAGTAATACGCATGCGCTCGCCACGCTTCTGGCTCGGTGTGCTCGCCACACTTTATATTCTCAACTCCACGCCGACGTGGATAGTAGTGGAATGAAAAGGTCGGAGGACACGCACCACCGCCCCTCGCGGGCTCGCTGCGCTCGCCACGCTTCGGGTTCGCGTCAATCGTGGGGTGACGACAGGGCCATATACAATGTGAAATGGGTCATATTGGCCCATTTCACATTGTTTCCTATGTGAAATGGACTTAATCAAGTCCATCTCATCTTGTGCCATTATAATGGCACAAGACCGACGCGATGCTCCCGATTTCAATGTTAAAAATTATTTTAACATTGAAGCCTATGGCAAAATCGCGGGCATCGCGTCGGTCGCGTTGGGGGCAATGTTAATGTCATCGTGTACGTGGCCGCACTAAGAAACAAGTACCGTTCGTTTCTCTGATTCTACCTCCTCTTCACTACCTCTTTCAGTTGGAGTACCTCAGGGTTCAGTTTTAGGTCCTCTGCTTTTCTCAATCTATAGCCCTGTATACATGCTTAGATTTGCTTTAGATTTGATGTTAGATTCGATTTTCTATTAGATCTGGCATTGGATCTTCCCATTAGATTTGGCATTAGATCTGTACTTTTGCATTCGATTCGATTTCGATTTTACAATGTAGGCACAATGTACTCATTCCATTTACTGGATCGAATTGAGATTTCCTTGGCTGCATAGAAGATTTTTGTGTTCGATTTGGTGAAAACGGGAGCGCGCATCGAATCGAAAGCAGATCGAAAGTGACACAAAAACCATTCGATTTCGATTAGGATTCGATTTGATTTTGCTTCTATAAGCAAAATTGAATCGAAAACAGGCAAAAATCTAAGCGTGTGTACTGGGCTTATACCTCATCTCTTGGCAAAGTAATCAGCTCCTTTGGATTTCAGTATCATCTGGATGCGGATGATACTCAGCTCTACCTATCCTCCCCGGACCTGTCCCCATCTGTATTGAGCTCTGTCTCTGAATGCCTTTCTGCGGTTTCATTCTGGTTGTCATCTCGCCACCTCAAACTTAATATCTCAAAAACAGAATTAATTATATTTCCGCAAATAAATAGTAGTTACTAACCTGATATCTCTATATCACTAATACCTCTCAAGCTCGCTGCCTAGGTGTTATCCTTGACTCAGAACTTTCCTTTGTACCCCACATTCAATCTGTCTCAAAATCATGCCACATGCACCTAAAAAACATATTTAAAATTCGCACCTTACCTTACACAAGACACTGCAAAAACTTTAATCCATGCTCTTATCATCTCATGCATTGATTATTGCAATAGTCTCCTTATTGGCCTTTCCCAATATAGACTCTCACCACTACAGTCCATTATGAATGCAGCTGCAAGGCTAATCTTCCTAGCCAGACGTTCATCGTCTGCAAAGCTACTCTGTCAGTCACTTCATTGGTTACCTGTATTCTACAGTATTCTTTTTTCTTGGTACTTGTTTCCTAGCACGGCGCCCATCGCATTGTATACCATAACACTAAATAAGGTATATGATGGTATGCGACGCGATGTTGTACAATAAAATATCGCATCGCATTGTATGCCATACAATGGCATACGATGCGATCGTATATGATTTTTGATTGTACAAACACCCTGATGTGTCCTTATAATGTGAAATGGCCCCCCATAGTCAACGCCACCCCCAGGATCAACGCCAACCCGTAGCGTGGCGAGCACAGCTAGCCCACGAGGGGCGGTGGTACGCGTCCTCCGACCTTTTCATAGTGTGGCGAGCGCAGAGAGCCTCCATGCCCGAAGCGTGGCGTGCGAAGCGCGCCCCGCGAGGGGACGTGCAATACATGTAAAGTAATCCGTGTCCCCTCGCAGGGCTCGCTGCGCTCCCCATGCTTCGGGCTTGGTGGCTCGCTGCGCTCGCCACACTATCTAGAATCGACTCCACGCCAACGTGAAAGTATGGGGGTTTCAAAAGGTCGAGGACGCGTACCGCTGCGCTCGCCACGCTTCGGGTTGGTGTTGATCGTGGTTGTGGCATTGACTATGGGGCCCATTTACACACTGAAAGTAGCTCAAACTACAAAACTGAGTTGCATTTACCTCAAAATCGCCCAGTGTGTATAGGGTTTTACAGTCATTCAAAAAAAGACAGTGGTACAGGAGTACAGATCCATGTGGAATCAGTGTACATGCTTCCACTACATTATCACACTGAGCAACATGAGAAAGAGCATTTATTGAGGGAATAATCACTCCGATACCACCGGTACCCTGTCCAATGCTGACCAGCCACGATGCTCATGGTATGGCCGGGCGACCTTAAGTAAAAAGTGTCCCCAGGCTATGGCATGACACTGTGGGCTGTTGGAGCCCGGTGCTGGTTCCAAAATACGGGGGACCCCCTGTTTTTTTGTCCCCCATATTTTTGGAACCAGGTCTGGCTTAACGAGTCCAAGGCTGGTTATGCTCAAGAGGGGGACCCCATGCCATTTTTTTTCACTAAATACCACACACTTTCATGGCTAAAAAAATCGCACGTCTAAAAATTGCACATTTTTGTTACTAAAACCGCACATTTTCCTTACTAAAATTTGCACTAAATCGCATGGGAATTCCGATTTTGTCTACAAAATCACATCCTATTAAATATGCGAGTTTACTTCCAAAATCGCACATTTTACATGTTCGATTTTAAAACTCGCAAAAAAATCGCATCCTATTAAATCTCGCCCGATTTGCGCTGTGCATGCAAGGCAGATGCAGAAAAGATTTAGGGCCTTATTCTGGTTCACTCTTAGAGGCAAATTCCTTCTCAAATGGACAAATCCATGTGCACTGCAGGGAGGCAGATGTAACATGTGCAGAGAGTTAGATTTGGGTGAGTTATTTTGTTTCTGTGCAGGGTAAATACTGACTGCATTATTTCAATATAGATCTCACTTTGAAGAAAAACCCCACCCAAATCGTATTCTATCCGCACGTTACATCTGCCCCACCAGTAGTGCACATGGTTTTGTCCATTTGAGAAGGAATTTGCCTCTAAGAGTGAACCAGAATAAGGCCCTTATTATAGTTGTAAATGCTTGAGCAGCTTACTTACAACATACTTTCTAACCAACCACACAGTTGTGCAGATGACGGATGGTGTGACCGATGCTGCGTCTGGTAGGTCAGAGGCGCTGTTAGTGAACGTCTCTGTACAAATCACTGTGACTCTGTCATTAGCGTATTTTCCCACATCCACTACGGTGGACAATGTTCTGCTTTTTCTTACCACATGGAAGTGGAAGCCTAAATCTGGCTTTACAGCTTCATTGCACAAGTTAACTATTACCACTCCTGGCCAGTACCACTAACGCAGCTTAGTTCCATTTAGCCATTTAAGCATCCTCCCAACTTCTTCTGATGCGCAATAGGGACACTTGCACGGCGGTGCCATGAATAGATGCTGGGGGGGGCTCCCAACTGCCCCCCCCCAGCCGCGGGACACTGCCGGCCCTGGGTGGGACGCGGGACCGTCCCAAAAAACAATTCACGTTTTCCAGGTGCACAGGTACATTCATTACTCATTCACCCTTTTGAAAGATCTGCAGGTGGAGCTAATTATTTCACTTGTGATTCTGTGAGGAGACCTGGAAAACATGCACCAGTAATACAGGAACAACTGCTGCTGTTCTACACTAGAATGGCTCCAGCGATACAGGAGCCAGGGAGCACTTAATGGGAAAGCACTAACAATCTCTAGTTAATTAATAATAATAGTAATTATGCAAAAGCAAACTAATTCTTTAATGGACAAAACCATGTGCTCTGCAGGTGAGGCAGATGGTACAGGTGCAGAGAGATTGTTACATTTGGGTGGGGTGTGTACTTCAAACTGATATTGTATGTATATTGCAGTGAAAAAAATAAAGCAGCCAGTATTTACCCTGCAGGGAAACAAAATAACTCACCCAAATGTAACTCACATCTGCCCCACCTACAGTGACGCATGGTTTTTCTAATAAAAAAAAAAGTTTATTTTTGCAAACCAACAGAATCACCCCCATTCTCCAATCAGACTCAAGGTGCTTAACAGACAGAATGAGCATCAGGGACGTGCAGTCAGGGGAGGCAGGGGAGGCAGTGCCTCCCCTGTCATTAATGAGCAAAATAGCCAAATAATACAAAGCAAATACTTATGTGTATTTATTATGTGTCATCATAAGTGTATTTTTTTATTATTATTAACATTTTCACCCCCCTTTTATTTTTTGACTGATTTAGGAGGCACCAAGAGCGGTGCCTCCCGCCGACAATGTTAAGGGTTCTGAAACAGGGGGCGGGCAGCGGGCGGGTCTGATCACCGAGCTGTCAAAGCCCATTCAAAAAAGCTGTAGAAACGGCACCTGTAGACACCTGTGCCTCAGTGACAGGGACGTGCTTTCTGCCTATATGAAAGCACGCCCCTGTCGCTGAGGCAGATGTGATTGGGCAATCACATATGCCTCAGTGACAAGGGCGTGCTTTCATATAGGCAGAAAGCAGGTCCCTGGCTGTCACTGAGGCACTTCTACAGGTGCCGTTTCCACAGGCGGTGGTCCGCTATTTGCTCCTGTCACCGGGCACCAGTTCAAGCTGCCTGCTTGCTCCTCACCATAATTGCTCACTGGTGCCGGTTTGTCCATGTCGCTGCTGGTGCCCTCCACCAGAGGACAGAGAAGAGTGCTGCTGGGACAATCCAGGGGCAGATATCAGAGGGGAGCAACTGGGACGGGGAGCGGAAGCAGCTGTCAGTCGTGCGGGAGATGGTAGGAGCACAGGGCTGAGTCCCTCCTGCCAGAAGAGTTTCTTTTAATGCCCCCATTCCAACGTCATAGCCATAGACCAACACACCACAGCGGAGCTGCGCAGCAAACCTCTGGTGAGTGAGGGGACAGGCAGTGTGACCAGGAGGAGCTGCGCAGCAAACCTCCGGTGAGTGAGGGGACAGGCAGTGTGACCAGGAGGAGCTGCGCAGCAAACCTCCGGTGAGTGAGGGGACAGGCAGTGTGACCAGGAGGAGCTGCGCAGCAAACCTCCGGTGAGTGAGGGGACAGGCAGTGTGACCAGGAGCCACATGGAGAGAGGGGAATGGCTGGAACTGAAAACTTAAGACAGGTACCCTGTTCTACTCTGTCCCCAGCCAGAACACAGCCATTAGGTTACAGCACAGCATGGACAGCCTTAATAGACTGCCTCAATGTACCCCTTCCAAAGCAGACAGTGCCATTCTTTTCCTCATTGTCACTAGCACAGTACAGTCAGCTTGCACCCAGATTGCTAACTGGAAGCCCTGCTGATAGTCACCCCTGTCACCCTGCCAGGAATTCTATCCAGCCATGACACCTCCTTGCTACCTGTCCTAATGGCCACCAGGCTCTGCTATTTAATAATTCACAATTGTAGCAGCAGCTCAGTGCCCGGGCATTGTTCATGTTCTGCCTGTGGGCTGCAGTAGACTTGGTAGGGCTGGCTGAGGGAATGTGCTGGGAGACCCTATAGTATAGCATATCTGTGACACCATGGGGCCTAATTATTATAGATCACATATTAAGTGCAATCTGGTTGTGGCTTCGTGGAGCCAGCACCAACAGGCTATGTGGGGAGCGCTGGGTCCTGGTTGCTTCTGCCTTGACAGGCAAGAGCTGCTCTGAGGGTCTCTGCTGCTTATGAAGGTGGCAGCTCCCACACCTGCCTGTCAGTGCAGAAGCAACCCAGACCCAGTGCTCCCCACAGAGCCGGATGGCGTTGACTCCACCAAGGTAATGCCTCACCAACCTCTAACCTCACCGCACGTCACTGATGAGCATAATACAGTACAGGAACAATGAAGTAAAGAAAAGTCTTTCAGAAACTATAGAGAGCATGGAGATACTTATGGGAATTACGGAAATGCTTGAGTAAACAGTTAAGTCTTGAGTCTGTTTTTGAATAATTTCAGAGTAATGGCCCCTGGAACTGTGCGGGGAAGTATTGGAGCCGCATGGCTAAAAGCTCGAACACCACCCCGAAGAATTACAGGAGATTCTACTGCTAAAAGTCCTTCATCTACAGATCACAGTACTCAGGTGAGACAGTATGGAATCAGAAGCTGCTCAGGTACCTTGGGCCTTGGTCATGTAGGGCTTTGAAACTCAGTAAATTAATCTTGAATAGAGATGGGCAAAACGGGTCACTAAAAAGAGATGGTATCAAGTGATCAATCCGTGAAAATAACCGGATCTTTTAGACGGTTCATCGGCTCACTTTGAAAAAAAGTGGTAATTTGATAATAACGAAGCATACTTTGTTTTACAATCTTTTATTGCCATAAACAGTAAAATCAACAATTTAATTTTATTTATTTTTTTAAACAGTGAGCTGAACAAATAAGAACATACATGACCGAGTAAAACACTGATCAATGGCTGGGGGTAGAATCGCCATCGATAGCAACCATCGATGGCGTCTGCACCGATGGCCATCCCTAGCAGCAGCAGCCGCCTTGTTATTCTTTCTTTCACTTGCAGTCACAGCACTGTACTCAGTCTCCGGAGTTAGTACATCTCAGCTGCCACAGGTGGCAGTGCTGAGATCAGGCAAATGCATTGTAATTGAAAAACGAAACTGAAAGTAGAAGAATGACGGTTCACCTTTTTGGGATCGACGGCTCACTCACTCCTTTATGGGATCTGCCTAAAGATCCGCTTCATTCGCGGATGACCCATCTATAATCTTGAAGATGATTCACCATTTTATAGGCGGTCAGTGAAAGGGTGAATTGAATGGGTGTTATGTGGCTAGAATGTGGCTGGTTGAGTAACAGTCTGGCAGCTGTGTTTTGTACCAGCTGTCATCGGTGCAATTATTTTGCTGGGAAACCAATGCATGTATGATTTTAAGAAGATATTCAGAGGGAATTAAGTTTTTTGATTCTGGCTATGTTCCTCAGATGAAATAATGAGGAAACTAATACCCCTTTCACACCGAACCTCAAAGCCAGGCTGTTTCCGGGTGTGAAAGCACCAAACCTTTTTATCCTGGGTGACCAACCTGGCAATTCAATCTGGATATAAGAAGGGTTAAATGTAGGTGGCCCTGTGTATAATGCACGACTTGGGTTTAATGTGAAAGTGCCGGGCCCATGTCAGGGATCCCTGGATCGAAACAAGTTCGTTGGCAGAAAGGGGCCCTTATCCACACCACTGGGAGTTTGGACCTTTGGAACCAAGGACAATGACACTATCCCAACCTTATCCTCTCAGGTTATAACTGTGTTTCCATTACCAATGGCCTTACTCCTTTTTGTGTTAGACGAGGGCACCCAATGAATTGTATTTTATGTATCTTTTTATGTATAATTTTATCTATGTACATGGAGTGTGTTTCCATTAAAAGGCATTTTATGGTGAATTTCCCTGCAGAGTAAAGATACCTTTATGTGTTTCCATGCGTCTTATACACAGTGAGTTGGGGTATGCATTCTTTTCATGAAGGGTAATAAGAAAGATACCTTTATGTGCAAGAACTTCCTTGGTCCATTGTGAGTTGGGATACTATCCTCTTTAAAGATACCTCTATGAATGTTTAACATCTCTCACATATGTGAGTATGGTACAGCATCATTAACCCTTTCGGAAGAGAAGGTAAAAGGGTGCTTAACATCTATCCTTATGTCACTCCTAAAATAAACACTTTGCTGAGGTATTTTAACAGACTCATTTCAATCTGGATGTACTACACCCTGTGTTCTTTCGGTCTCAGTTTTCCCCCTTTTTAATATGGCATCATCCATACGGGGAGACCCAAAAATTGGGTGAAATGGAAATCTACAAAAAAGATAAAGGACTTTATGTGCCTTGTTTTATGTATTTTTAATTTTAATATAGCGCTTCACTTGTACCCACCTGACCCTTGTGAGTATTTGGAAGCTAAAGTCTGTATGGAGCCTACAGCAAGGCTGAGAGAAACTGCAGGACAAAGGTAAGACACTAAGCAGGTCATCAGCATATGCATGTAAGCCAGGCTCATGACCCACCTCTCACAATACAATGTCCGATAACAAGTGACATGTGTAACAGGTGCATGATGTCATTGTGGGCTGTAGTTAGGTATGGTGAGTAAAGGACACAGATTGGTAACATAAACTATAGGGCTCAGCTATTCATGTTGACTTTAGGGGCTTGTTGCAGAGCGTGTCTTACATGGCTTCACACTGTGCATAGCCATACTGTACACCATTATGGGTGAGGCAAAATCATACCATGTTCTAGTTGCATCTCTGACTGTGCTGCGGCTGAAGAGGTATAATCGGACTGTAACGGGACATTCTCCTGCATAGAAAATTCACTGTGGGCAGATCACCTATGCAGAACAGGACACAAGGGTAGCTACCATCTCCAGGCATATCATTTGCACCAGTTATATGTTGATGCACTGATAACAATGACAACTGGTGCACTGATGAGGATGACGAGTAATAAAGCAAGTGTCCACACTGTATAATGGACCACAGAGTTGTATACAATCCTGCAAGCATATGGGGGTCACGTGGGGGTATTCACATAAAAAAATTGGAAGAAGGGTTCAGGAAGTTATTAAATAAGTATAGAGGTGTCACTTTACAGCCTTGCTGCAATGTGTATGTATCACAGCAAGGATGCCGCAGCAAAGCGGTGGAGCGGGAGTTCGCAGTCCCCTGCTATGCCACTGGAGTGATTGGGAGCCGACATGTGCATGCACCCACCTCCAATTCCCTTCAATGGCACCCGGCAGTGATGTGAAGAAGTGCAACATGCCATTCTGCCTGCACATTGCAGTCCCACTACAGCTATACGCATCAGCAATGTAGCCGGACACATCTGTAGCCCCCTTCTGTTTAATGGACCAAAAGTAAATGGACAATTGACTCAAAAGCTGTTTCAGGGACAGGTGTTATTATTTCTTTAGCAATTAAGCAGGAAAAAGGTCTGTAGTTGAATGAGGTCATTCTTAGGCTGTAACAAGAATAGAAATCCACCAGAGAGATAGCGGGAACCTTTGGAATGGCCAAATCAACAGTGCGGCACATTCTGAGGAGAACCCACTGATGGGCTCAGGAACACAATATGGCCGGGACAGCCACAGAAGACAGCAGTGGTGGATCCTTTACTTGGTGAAGAAGAACCCCTTCATCACATCCAGCCAAGTGAAAACACCCTCCAGAAGGTAGGGCTATGTTCATTAGGGACACGGTCATTAGGTCTACAGCAGGATGGTCGACAAGCATTGGGTCAACACCATTAGGTCGACATGGGTCTAGGTCGACATGGCTTTAGGTCAACAGGTCATTATGTCGACACAAGCATTAGGTTGACATGGGCATGGTCGACAGTCAAAAGGTCAACACAGGGTTGCTGACTTTTAAAAGTCGGCAGGAGTTCGGGGGGGGGGGGCTTAAATGTGACGTCATTAAGCCCCCCCCCCCCCCCCCCCCCCCATGAAGGAACGTTACTCAATTTGCCTATCTCGGTGGAGGGGGAGGGGCTAAATGACGCGATTATGGCTCTTTAGCCCTGCCCCCAAGATCAGTGCAGATAAGGTAATGTACGCCGCGGTCAGGGGGGGTGAAGCCGCAATCGGGGGGGGGGGGGCAGAATCCGGGAGGGTTGCCCACCTTTCTGGGGGGCCGGGAGGGTGACCCGATTTTCGGGACCCTCCCGGCCATTCCGGGAGGGTTGGCAACCCTGGGTCAACATGGGGTTTAAAAAAAAAAAATTAAAGAAATCTTTAATACTATCTTTAATACAGTTTGTAGCTTACAGTTATCACGAGAGAGGGGGGATATTTTGCGGTTTTACTACAGGTCGAATTGGATGACGAACAGCTAGAATTTCACTTCCTCACAAAAAGTATAACTGGAATATGGAAAAGTGTAATTCTCATTATCGGTAGTTATAGAAGTCGAGTTCTCTTACACTGTGCAAAGGAAAAGGCAGGTCTATCTAACAGCACCATTTCCCGCCAGCCTTTTTAACCCCTTACTGCAATAATGATGACAACAACCAATTAACAAGTGAATGACTGGGCCCTAGGGCAGGCATGGCCAAACTGACGCCCTCCAGCTGTTGTGAAACTACACATCCCAGCATGCCTTAAAGTGGTAGCTACAAAATTCTTTTTGTTGCTGCCACAAATCACTATTCTCATAGTTTGGACATGCCTGATCTAACGGAAGTGTGGTCGGCACATAGGTATCGTACTCACCGAGGTGTTTGCATGGGCAAGGGAGGGAAGAGTGGGGGGCAGGGGGCGGCAGCAGGGAAAATGCCTGCTCAGGGCCAGCAGTTGACGTCACATGACCCTTTGTTTCATGCATGCTGAAAAAATGTAATTGCTGTCCACTGGGGTGCAAAGGTCTCTTACACATAATGGGCTGATTCAGTACCGCTCGCTAAGCATCAATCGTTCCCTGCTTAGCAAGTGGTTAAACACCACCGGCCGGGCGAACATACATCCGCCACCCAGCGAATTCCCTCAGAAGCATGCAAATGGATGTGTACGCTGACATATCCATTCGCATGCAAGCGTACAGGGGGGGGGGGGAGGGAATCATTCGATGATCGCCAACCTCTAATGATTGCACAAAGGGTGTGGATCTTTTGGTCGATAGTGTCTAGGTAGACATCCAATAGGTCAACCACTATTGGTTGACAGGCAAAAGGTCGACATGCATTAGGACAACATGATCAAATGGTTGACACACGCAAAAGGTTGACATTAGTATTACATTTTTGGGGGCTGTCGACCGTTTCCATGTCGACCCTTTTTCATGTTGACATTTTGCTTGTGGCAACCTTTTGACCATGTCAACCTCATGCATTTTAACTTTTTTAATGTGTTGACCTTCTGCCTGTCAACCAATAGTGCTCAACCTTTTGATGGCATGCTGCTAATTGCTTTCAGGTCCCTGGTGGTGAAAGCTGGAGCCTTAACATCCGTCATAAGTACGATCAGCACTGGTGCTCCCCAGGGATGTGTCTTTTCCCAGGCTTGCAGGTGATCAAGCCCACATGGTGAAACGTGTTCTGCTGCCGCTGACCAGGCTGCAGTGGGTCCCCGAGCATCGGGACACTGACAGCCCTGACTCCGTTCCAGCCTCCCGTTGTCCTGTCAGGTATCCTCCCCCTCCCCTCTGCTTTCCTAGGGTGCGATTGACACGCTGGCAGCGCATCTCTGGTCCTGCTCTACTGCGGTATCAGGACAGATCTAACAATGCTTACAGCGTCTGTCCACACACACCGTCTCCTGTATTTTAGGCCACAGTGTGCCGGCCTCATCCCCAATACCTCCCGTCCGCTCTTATGACGGGCTGGTGGTGATTGATCCCTGCAAACAACACTGTTTCTTTTATTTTCTTTTGTCTCCTTTTTCTTTTTTCTCTAAATATTTTGCCATTTAAGTTTCTATTTGGACTGTATTCTCATTCCAAACACATATTGGATGTCTAGATATATTCCCTGTCATTGCTGCAGCTCCAATTTATAAGCACATACTGCGCAATAGTGGGTTAGAACTTCTTGACTGATATTACAACTAGCCTACATCGTGCTGCCTGGCTTCATGAACAGTTCCTATTTTAGGAACCCCACAATTGGAGATTTTTGGGGACACATCTAGCCTCTGTGTTTATTTGTACAACTGCTACCAAACTGACTACACACATTGGTGTGTCGACAGGGTGATTATACCCTGTTACTTAGCTGCTATCAATATCGTCATCAATCATTTTGCTGTAATAAAAAGGACTACATAGCTGGATATTAGGTTGGACTGCCTGCCTTACTGGTGTATTTTCTGCCGACCCAACCATACATATTGGTGTCGACAGATTAACGTTACTCTGCCAATTGATAGTTATTTCCATTATTATTATTCAGCTCTGTACCTGTTTTATTTTTATTTTTATCAGCAGATTAATGCAGCAAGAGATTGGTCTCAGAAGGTGTTTAAACATCGCAGCCCAAATACCCACACTTTTTCCCCCCTTATTGTGCAAAAATTTTCATTTTATTTTCTCTCTCTATCTTTCCGTGAAGGTGAGACTTTCTGGTGGCGCATTTCCTCCCTGCAATGCTTAGGTTTCATCTGCTTCTTCTCTATCAGTGTATCAACCTCTTCTCTCACCCTCTGTCCGCTCCTATTTGTGAAGACATTGGGAAGCAGAAAGAGTTGAATCTAATTCACTGTACTTCTATTTCTCTTAAGGATACCTAATACACCAACGAAGCTAGCATTTATATCAATACCATCTCTTACCATCAACAGGTATTTCTGTGATTAAGTTTCTGTACCTGGTCAATTAATCTTTATCTAAAAATCATTATTTGATAACACAAGAGATACCAGTAGTATAGACCTTTCACAGACGCTGGACGCGTCATCAGCTGGGCCTATTAAGGAACCAATTAAATCATTTATTAACAATACATGATTATTTATTAACACCACTAACGGCCACTTTATTGATAATATTACTTGGCAAACTGCCTCTGTATCAACTAAAATACATTGTAAAATTTCAGTGGCCTGTCTTTGTCTTTTTTACCCACACAACTCTTTATGGTAAATTATGCAACATATGTAATTATAGAATGCAAAAAGTTGTGTTTTGAACTACAAAGATTTCAGCGCTGTAGGTCTGCTGGGGGGATTTGAACAGGTGTGGTAACCCCGTACCACAAACGAAGATACAGACAAAAAAGGGGAAGATGTATCAGAAACACATCTATTTTGTTCTTATCCCTCCTGCGACCTAAAATTGGAATATAAACTGGTACGTTCCTCAATTACATAGAACGTTCCTCTTCTCCGCCTCTAGTAATATGCAACGATCTCACTGGACAATAGATATAGCAGTGGACCCTTCACCAAGATTCAGGCTCCCTCAAAAGTGACATAAAACACCAAATACACCCCTTATCTGGGATAAGCGTATCCTCTTCTCCGACTGGTCTAAGCTTTCAAATAGTGAGAATTCCACAGGGTCCTTAATGGTTTCACACGAACAGGCTCCAAGCAGTGGTATACCATATGAAAATAAACAATGGAACCAAAATAGTGTGACACTGTATTTAATTTTTAAAAAGCATAGAAAATGAACACAGGTAGAATTCCATAAAATCTTCTAAAAACAATTCATGATGCTGGGAGGGGGATAACACAATTACCGGAGTCGATGGAGAACTCGTTGGAATGGAGTTCTCAAACAAGCACTAGTGACAAGATGTCCCGGGCAATCTCCGACTAGGCAAGCTGCACAGCGATCCCGGCAAAGGTGTCCTCCCGGCTCAGCAGGTGTACGTAGGTCCGACGCGTTTCGACCGACACTTCGGTCTTTTTCAAGGCTTCCACAGGTGTGGATTATGTAGAGGTGATGAAAATCTCATTTAAAACTAATTAGTAAGAAACCTTTCTGCACAAGTGAGCATGAGGCGGCGGGACCCGGTCGTAATTATAATGTAATTATAGAGTTGACAATTTTTTAAAAATATTTGGAAATAAAAGCGAAGTTGGTACTTATGTATTATCTGGGCTCCCATGTTAAATGCACCCCATTTTTTCATACCCCTACTATCCAACTACGCATTGAGTTGAATTTATATAGTGTGGCGGGCGCAGCGAGCCACCGTGCCCGAAGCGTGGCGAGCGGATGCGGTCTCATAAGAAAAACGGGAGTCCAGATATTACATAAGTACCGCGAAGTTTTACCTCACTCATTTAACATTATCATCATCTACTTAAAAGTGTGCCTCCAAAAAGGAATCCTTTCTGTGAACCGTGGCCCTCTATCTATGGACCACTGTTTCCCTTTTTTCTAAGTATGTGTCTTTTCCCCCTGCTCTTCTCCCTCTACACTAACGACTGCATCTCGAGTGACCAGTCAGTAAAAATTATAACATTTTCTGATGAAACCACCATCATCGGCCTAATCAAGGAGGCAGATGAGTCTGCATACAGAGGGGAAGTGGACAGGCTGTCACAGTGGTGCGGCAGAAACAACCTGGACCTAAACCCCATCAATACAGTCGAGATGGTAGTAGACTTCAGGAGAAAAGCAAATGTCAAGGTCCCACTGGTAATGTCCAACAGAGTGTTGTCATGGGTAGAGACCTTCAAATTCCTTGGGACAAAAATTTCTCGCAACATCAGATGGGAGCCCAACATAACTTCCATTATCAAAAAGGCCCAACAGCGGCTGTTCTTCCTGAGGCAACTGAAAAAATTCAACATTCCGCAGGAGCTGCTGCAGCTCTTTTACACTGCTATCGTGGAGTCCGTTCTATGCTCCTCTATTACAATCTGGTATGGAGGGGCCAATGAATCTGACAAATGAAGCCTGCAAAGAGTGGTGAGGACAGCAGAGAGGATTATTGGGATGGACCTCCCCCTGTAAGGGAACAATACTTAAGCAGGGTTAAGAAGAGAGCTGGGAAGATCGTGGCAGACCAACTCCACCCTGCCATAACATGTTTGATAATCTCCCATCAGGTAGACTCTTCAGGTCCATCCCTGCCAAGTTGGCAAGAACCGCAAAAAGCTTCTTCCTGACAGCTGTTAAGCTATTGAACAATGTATTCTAAGATCTTGCTAATCTAAACACCTGACTGCTCTGTCTAACCTTGGAAGTCCTAACATGTGAATTGTCATTTGTATGCGCAACTGATGCAATGTATGTATGTCCTGTTATCCCTCTTGTGCCATGCTTGAAGCTGCACTGTATCCACAAAATGTTCCATACGAGAGTATACATGGCCAATAAAGTGATTCTGATTCTGCGCAAATGATTGCCTGCATTATTCTCAATGACTAAAAATGAAGCATATGGGCCAAGATTCTGGTTGACTCGGTGAGCTGCGAAGCACACCCCTTCGAATTGCCGCCACCGATTAAACCAGAATGAGGGCAATGATGTACTGATTACTGATGTAATCGCATGTGATTTATTGGATGCAAAAAACTCCGGTGGAGGTGGCAGGTGGCGGGCAGCTGGTGGAGGTGGCGGGGGGGGCAGCTTTTAGTAGCGGGCAGCGGGGTCCATCCGTGCAGCTTCGACGGCTGGGAGCTGCCTTGTAGCGGCATTTTGCCGGGCTTTAGGGCGGGATGCGGCTGCTGAATATTTTGAATTGAATAGATGGACGTAGATTGGCTGAGAGAAGTCTTTCAGACAATCAGATGGAAGGTCCCTATTCTATTCAATACAAAATATTCAGCAGCCGCATCCTGCCCCGAAGCCTGGCAAAATGCTGCTACAATGCAGCTCCCAGCCGCCACTGCTTGGATGGTCATGGACTCCGCTGCCCGCCACTACTAGCTGATCTGATCACGCCGGACGGACCACACCGACCGCCACTAGGAGCTGCCTGCCCCAGGTGCCCCACTGCCCGCCCCGCCACACAGACCCGCTGCTGGCTGCACATAGGTGTGTGCCAGCGGTGCTTCACCACTGACACACAGCTAGGATCGGACCCGGCACATTGCGGGTGCTAAAAAGCACCCGCGATGTGACACTGATGGGTCAGATTGCGATACATCTGATGTCCCGCTGGTGTGACCACAGGGTCCGGGTCTGACGCGCATCTGCCCCTTGATATGATTTCCACAGAAGCTCTGATTCTGGTGTCTGCATAAAATGCTGAATATTACATACTGGTGTTAATGTTTTATTGAATATATAATTACACTTTTACTACATTGTAGTACCGTACAATATAATATACAGTGCAGTAATTATTAATACATAAGTTATAGAGCGGGATATCCTAATATCCGCAGCCCTCTAACGCCCCCCCCCTTCGCAGGGTACCGCATTGTTAATAATCGCACATGCTCTAACATATGCGATCATTAACACAAGGGACAGCTCTTGCCGCGATGCAGAGCCAGTCGCAGGGCATGCTGGGAGGGATCCATGATGGATCCCTCACACAGCGCTGTGGTAAGAAGCCCATAGGCTTCTGCAGGTAATCGCCAGCTTTTGCTGACGATTCCCTCTGCAGCGCGGAGAGGCAACAGAGAAAACAGAAATGTGGTAAAAACCACGATAACGGGGTTTTTACCGCATTTCTGCTTTAGAGATCCCCGCCCATAGTCTGGATTGCATTTAGCTGTTTACAGATTTTTTTGCCCAGTTTAATCTGATTAATCAGCCACCACGTTGCAGTTACACAGGGGTGCCATCTAGTGCCTAGTCTTTAATCATTTCTCAGTACAGTATGTAAACAAAATATATTTACTAAGAAGACCATAATTAAGCAAACGATAACACATATCTAGTCATTGAAATCGCACCTAACATATAAAGCTACAGTATGGTGTACTTGTATAATGTTATGTTATGTTTTTGCTATTTTAGAAGAGATGAGCGGGTAGAAAAAGAATCTGCGACTAATGGACAGGAGAAAGTGTAACAAAACCACTATTTTCAGACCTGCGATTTATTGCATGTAATACCAGGGAGCTGCGGCGGCAGGGGACAGGCAGCAGGGACCTCCCTCCCCGCCCTCCACCTTACAGGGAGGGAGGTCCCACGTTGGATGGTCAGACAGCCAGTAGGTCTGACCACCGGCTCAGGTCGTATGTGCACAGGACCGGACATCGAACCTGAGGAGACATCAAACTGAGCTGATTTGGGACGATTTCCCGGCCCGATTCCTCAGAATCATCCCAAATCGGCCCATAGAAGCCCGTAGAAGAGACTTTTAGCAGAAGTTTGGGGGGTGGCTTGAGCGTGACATTATTAAGCCCCACCCCCTGGATGTAAAGTAACCGAATTCACGGATCTCCATGGGGGGCCGGGCTAAAATGGCGTGATTGTGCCATTTTAGCTCCTCCCCCTCCTTTGAGACCCGAGGATTGCGATTTATTGCATGTAATACTCCTGGAGAGCTGCGGAGGCGGGGGACAGGCAGCAGGGACCTCCCTCCCCGCCCCCCGCCGCACAGATAGGGAGGACCCGGCTCAGGTCCTATGCACACAGGACCGGACATCGAACCTGAGGGGACATCAAACTGAGCCCATTTGGGCCGATTTCACAGCCCGATTCGTTAGAATCGGCCCAGAGAAGCCCGGAGTAGAGACTTACAGCAGCAGCAGATCGGGGGCGGACCCGCGGATTGCGGCATTTAATCGGGGGGTGTAGTGGGGGTCCCCCAGAATCCGGGGAAAGTTGCCAACCTTTCAGGGGGGCCGGGAGGAGGACCCGACATTCGGGATCCTCCTGGCCATTCCGGGAGGGTAGGCAACCCTGCCCCATTACTTTATTCCTAGATGGAATTTCCTGATGCTTTCTCATTTTAGCAGCTAGAGTTTTGATAAATCTCAGTAATTACCGCATTATACCGATTTGTGTGGGAGAAGGCCCTGCCTGGCATCTCTGGTTTACTGAGGTTAGAGAAGAGAAAGCCCTCTCTTTGTTTGGGGCACACTTGATAAATAAAACTTCATGTTTAATATTTATTATTTTAAAAAATTTACATAAATTATAATTAATAACACATGCATGACACATAAAAACGTACAACACATACATTTGTGAATAATCTTAATTGTAATGTATTACCTTATATAATCATTCGATTGATCCACATCTACTGATAAGATTAGTGTTGGGTTAATGCCCTATGATACAGTATCTAGGATCATTTTTATGTCAGCTCTGCTATCAATTGTATAGGTTTGGTGCCATCTAGTGGTCTGATTGTTGACAAACATGCAAGAAAGAAAAGACAAAAAGAGAGATAGTTGTGTCAATATATCCCTGCATTGATACACGGTAACTGCTTCTGATTGCTGTATTCCATGGTTGCCTACCTGACCCTCTCCTTCAGTGAGAAAATGCTCTGTTCCTGGCCTTCCCTGGTAATGTATGATTGCCATCACCTGTGGGGAGCTAGGTAATTGATAAGAAAGGTGTCACCACAGGTGAAGGCAATCATACATTACCAGGGAAGTCCAGGAACAGAGCATATTCTCCCTGAAGGAGACGGTCAGGTAGGCAACCATGCTGTATTCTGATTGGCTTAACCAGTCCCCACAATAGAGCGGGTTGGTCAGTGTCACAGTTGCAGATGAGGATATGAAAATAGAGGGTATCTATGATGGTGGATGCAGCTGCAGGTCATACCAGATGCAGGGCCAGATTCTCTAAGCTTCAAAAGTGATAAAATGGAGAGTGATAAACAGCCAGCCAATCAGCTCCTACCTGCCATGTCGCAGACTGTGTTTGAAAAATGTCAGGCAGGAGCTGATTGGCTGGCTATCACTCTCCATTTTATCACTTTTGAAACTTAGAGAATCTGGCCCCGTCTCTGCCTTTCCTCTGCTACCAAGCTGCTAAAACAAGAGAGGTATTTACCCACCATAATTTTCCAGTGTGTGCAGTCTGTACTTAGCCCAGGACTTAGGCTGGTTTCACACACTCCGGCTCCTGCCGGACGGTGAAATCCGGCACGGCCAGGGAGCCGTGCCGCACACACTAGTTTATCATGGAGGGGATGGCCACAGCCCGGCAGCCGTCCCTTCCAGTGGCGGGATCCGGCTGCAACCGTGCGGCCGGGTCGTGGCCGTCCCGTGTGAATGGACACAATAGTGTCCATTCACAATTAATGTGTGCGGCACGGCTCCCTGGCCATGCGGGATTTCACCGTCCGGCAGGAGCCGGAATGTGTGAAACCGGCCTTACTCGGCGGCTGTAGAATCAGGCTGATCAGGGCCAGAGCTATAACACCTGGCCATGCCTGCATTATCCCTGACACTCCCAGACAACAGCCGCTCACCATGTAATGATTCCCCAGTGTGTGTGTAGCCCAGGACTTACTCGGCGGCTGTAATAGAAACAGGCTGATCAGGGCCAGAGCTGACGTCACACGACTTCCCCTAAAACACCTGTGCGTGCCTGCACACCTGACCTGCCAGTTCCCACCCCCACAGGCCGGCTTCCTGACCATCAACTTGCATATGGCCAGTGATAAAAAAAAACCAGCAGGATTTCACTGCAGGACGGCATTGACTACGAGCCGTACGCACGTGCTGTTGTTCTACTATCGCCCAGCCTGCGAATTCTCATCCATGTGACCAGGTCTGGATAACCCCCCTATATGCAGAAATCTGAATGACGTTTCAGCTAATATTCTGAAGAACAGTGTAGGTTATTTCTAGAGATGTGCAGACTCGGATTCCAGAGATCCGAGCCCCGCCGAACGCCATCATTCCGAGCCCGGTTCCGAGCAGCGCTCGGAGATTCCCGCCTCACTCGGGTCCGTCCGCGTGGTCAGAACGTCATCTCCCGGCACCGGATTTCGCAAGGCTTTATAAGCGGCTGCTGCGCCCGCCATCTTCACTCCAGTCTAGTAGTGGGTTGGGAGAGGGTGTGTTGGTGCTGCTGCTGGGGCTTAAACTTGAGCTTGACCTTGAACGCAATATTTTTTATTCGCTGGGGCTGTCTCTCAGTGCTGCTGTGTAGTCTAACTGTGTACTTGTAGTACTACTGTCTCCTCTGTGCTGGGACCTACCTCTGGTGCTGTGCTGTAATATATATTCTATGAATAATTAATCATTATATATATAGTCCACTGGTGCTGCCTGCACTGAATCTGCCAATATTATTTAGTTACTCAGTCCACTGTTGCCACTGGCAGTGCTACTGCCTACCTAGTGTACCTATCTAGTACATACTAGGCTGCTATATCTAATTTAATTAAAAAATAATACTTGTGCTGTGTGGGACTGTAAAAAATAATTCCATGCTGCTGGTGCACTGACGTGTGCCACTGAGTGCCACTGCCAAGCAGTACCTAATATAAAATTATTTATTATAAATTCTGCTGGTGCACTGCATAAAGCTACTGGTGGTGTGTAATATAATAACTACCTTTTGTGATGACCACTGGCAGTGCTACTGCCTGCCTGCCTGCCTACCTACCTAGTATAGTAGTTTATTTTCTCTACCTACTAGGCTGCTATATTATTAATAATTAATTGAATTATATATAGTCCACTGGTGCTGCCTGCCTGCACTGAATACTGTGAATAGAGGTTGCCAGTATTATTTACTCAGTCCACTGTTGCCACTGGCAGTGTTACTGCCTAAGTGTACCTACCTAGTAGTACAAGTACATGCAGGGGCGGATTTAGGGAGGATGGCGCCCCTAGGCACAACAATAATGTTTACTAAGTAGGACAGTTTATAGGGGCGGTATCTGCATGTCCTATCCATTTACACTCTATTTAAGAAGGAATATAGTACAGTACAGTGGATATTTTGCAGTTATTGGTACATTTTGGGCTGACAGTACTATCACAGGCATCCAAGTGCCGCCCCCAAACATGTGCCGCCCCTAGGCCGGTGCCTCACGTGCCTAATGGGAAATTCGGCTCTGAGTACATGAATGGATAAGAGCATGGTTGCAGGACAGAAAACAGAGAGTTGTAGTAAACGGAGTACAGTCAAAGGAGGGAAAGGTTACAAGTGGAGTACCCCAGGGATCTGTACTTGGACCAGTGCTTTTTAATATCTTTATTGGTGATATTGCAAATGGAATTGAGGGTAAAATGTGCCTTTTTGCAGATGACACAAAGGTATGCAACAGGGTAGACACACCAGGAGGGGTAAAACAAATGATTGATGATCTAGGTAGATTAGAGGAATGGTCAAGAGCATGGCAACTACAGTTTAATGCCAAAAAATGCAAAATCATGCACTTGGGTTGCAAAAATCCAAAGACTAAATATAGTATAAATGGCACTATAATGGAAACTACTGAGGAAGAGAGGGATCTAGGTGTCACTATTTCAGGGGACTTAAAGACAGGTAGGCAATGTAACAAAGCAATGAAGAAGGCAAGTCAGATGCTTGGTTGCATAGGGAGAGGTATCAGCAGTAGAAAGAAGTAATAATGCCACTGTATAGGTCATTGGTACGACCTCATCTAGAGTATTGTGTTCAGTTCTGGAGGCCATATCTCCAGAAGGATATAAATACATTAGAGACTGTACAAAGAAGGGCAACTAAAATGGTGCATGGCCTACATCACAAAACGTACCAGGAAAGACTAAAAGATCTTAATATGTATACTTTAGAGCAGAGAAGGGAAAGGGGGGACATGATAGAAACTTTCAAATATATCAAGGGTTTTAACAAGGTACAGATGGGAGACATTCTTCACAGGAAGAGGAGCAACAGAACACGAGGACATGCACTGAAACTAGAGGGAGGAAGATTCAGGGGAAATTTGAGGAAGAATTACTTCACAGAAAGAGTAGTAGATAAGTGGAATAGCCTCCCATCAGAGGTGGTAGAGGCAAATACAGTAGTACAATGTAAACATGCTTGGGATAGGGATATTGGTATCCTTACAAAAAAATAAGGATCAAATATGGTTTGAGGTAACATGTTTAAACAAGGGGCAGACTAGATGGGCCAAGTGGTTCTTATCTGCTGTCAAATTCTATGTTTCTAGGCTGCTATATCTAATTTAATGGGGAAAAAAATAATACTTGTGCTGTGTGGGACTATAAAAAATAATTCCATGCTGCTTGTGCACTGACGTGTGCCACTGAGTGCCACTGCCAAGCAGTACCTAATAATAAAATTAGGTATTATAAATTCTGCTGGTGCACAATACTAGTATTGCTGACGTATCTACCTGTCTTGTGCCTAGTACTGTCTTATCTACCTGTCTGGTGCCTAGTACTGCCATATCTACCGTCTGGTCTGGGGCTCACTGCCTAATACTGGCGTATCTACCTGTCTGGTCTGGGGCTCACTGCCTAATACTGCCTTATCTACCGTCTGGTCTGGGGCTCACTGCCTAATACGGCCGTATCTACCGTCTGGTGCCTCGTACTGCCTTATCTACCGGTCTTGTGCCTAGTACTGCAGTATCTACCGTGTCGTGCCTAGTACTGCCTCATCTACCTGTCTGGTCTGGTGCCCACTGCTAAGAGTCATTTGTATGAGGGACTTGTCTTTTCAATGCATACAACTGATTGCATTCCACTAATGAGAGTAATTGATTGCTGCACCAATCGCCCACTGCCGCTCGGCTGCACTGTGTAAACAGTGCACAATCAAGCCAGATAGGGGTCTTGTTGGATGTTAAAGTGATCGAAACAGGTACACACTTGCAGACAAACTCTGTGCTGCACGAAATGCCCACTGCTCCTTGGCTGCACATGGTAAACAGTGCACGATCAAGCCAGATAGGGGTCTTTTTGGGGCCTTGTTTTTTAAACTGCCATCCTGTCTGCCACTGCAGTGCCACTCTTACATGAGCCACGTGTTTGTGCCGGACAATTGTGTGGCTTAGCATAGTTATCCAGCTACCTCAGTGCAACCTTTTGCCCTAAAAACAATATTGTGAGGTGTTCAGAATAGACTGGAAATGAGTGGAAATGAATGTTATTGAGGTTAATATAGCATAGGAGCAAAAAAAAAAAAAAAAAAATTCTGCGATTTTAGCAGTTTTTAACAAAAAAATCAGAACCCAAAACCCAAAAAATCCAAACACAAAACACTTAGGAGGTGTTTTGCCAACCCATTAGAACCCAAAACCTCAAGGTAATCAGAACCCAAAACCCGAAAAGTGGCCGGTGCACATCCCTAGTTATTTCTAGAGATGTGCAGTTTCTGATTTACTCGGATTTATTCTGATTTCAAAGCAGGAGCTTATCCCAAATCACATGACAGTTGTTGACAGTTGATAGCCAATAAGATCCTGCTTTGAAATCAGAGTAAATCAGAACCTGCACATCTCTAGTTATTTCTAGCATACTTGCATACCCTCTCGGAAGAGGGAAGTCTCTCTTATCAAGGCCGCAGCCCCCGCTCCCCCTTCCCATCGGTATAAAATCCAGAATTTCGTGGGAAGTGGGTGGGGCAAAAATTATGCAAATTGCATCAATTTAGCCCCTCCCCTGACCCCCAAATTAACACGGCTGGCTGTCGTGGGGAGGGGCTTGGTGACATCAGCCTCATCCCGCTCCCGAAACGTAGCCTTATCCCACCCACCTTCACTCCACTCTGATTTTCAAATCGATTAAGTATTTTTGCACTTGCAAATTGGAACAAACAGACAGACACAACTTTCATATAACATTTGTATAGATTACCCAGTAAACAATTGGCAGTATGCCCTACCAAAGAGGAAGTCTGGCTTTGCCAGGTAAGGATAGAATAAAAGAAGTGGTGGCAGAATAGACAATCCTCTGCGTTACATTTATTTATGTTGCTGATTATTAGGATGGCAATATTTAAAAGTGGTCTAAATCAAAAAGTGCCAGATGAATCAAAGCTTACAGAGACATAAAGTACCAACCAATCAGCTCCTGTGCATTATCAAGCAAAGCCTGTAACATGGCAGGAGCTGATTTAGTTGGCACTTTGGGCCTAGTGGAGAGGTAAATGCAGACGGGGGCTGTATGTAGATTCATGATGATCAGAAATCTGCGGCTGAGCAAGGACCAATGCCCACAGCTTCACTCTGCCACTGGCAGATTGATAGGCGGCAGCGTTGAGGGGGTGGGGTAGAGGGAGGCATACCTTCCGACTCTCCCACATGCGGGCAGCAGTGTCTTGCGGTGTGTGTGTGTGTGGGGGGCCAGTTTGGAATTCCCGGTCACTGGCGTTTATTCAGGGAGGCAGAGGACATACCCAGCAGGTCACAGAGTACTGGCCATTCCGGGGACGGGCAGCTGACATCACCGGATGGGGTACAGGGAGCACGCAAAACTAAGGCACCTGAGAGTTTTTACGTTTTGCCTGTACGTTCCACAGGCAAAATGATTTGTCCCCGCATCCAAGGCTGTGAATGGATATTTATGCAAAAAAAAAAAACATCCATTCACAGCCATGCAGGAAACTTGGTGAGGGAAGAGGGGGCGGGAGGCTGTACGAGTGGCGGGCAGTGTTTAATCCACACACAATGCTGCGTTGTGTGTGGACCAGTCACAGGACTAGATAAAAATGTATTGCAATATTATGGAGGGTATTTTTCATCATGTCTCTGATGGTAGCGATAAATATTATATTTATTTGCCTTTTATTCTTGAATTATTGCCAGTATTTATCAAAACAATTATTATCGAGCCGGTGAAAACGACACAGCTGCGCTAAAGATACTGGATTTGAATGGTAACAGTTTTGCACGGCTCGGTTTCTCAGTATTTCGTATGTGTGAGCCATCCTGGCGGTGTGTGTGAGCCATCCTGGCGGTGTGTGTGAGCCATCCTGGGGGTGTGTGTGAGCCATCCTGGGGGTGTGTGAGAGCCATCCAGGGGGTGTGTGTGAGCCATCCTGGGGGTGTGTGAGCCATCCTGGCGGTGTGTGTGAGCCATCCTGGCGGTGTGTGTGAGCCATCCTGGCGGTGTGTGTGAGCCATCCTGGCGGTGTGTGTGAGCCATCCTGGCGGTGTGTGTGTGAGCCATCCTGGGGGTTTGTGAGAGCCATCTTGGCGGTGTGTGAGAGCCATCCTGGCGGTGTGTGAGAGCCATCCTGGGGGTGTGTGAGAGCCATCCTGGGGGTGTGTGAGAGCCATCCTGGGGGTGTGTGAGCCATCCTGGCGGTGTGTGTGAGCCATCCTGGCGGTGTGTGTGAGCCATCCTGGCGGTATGTGTGAGCCATCCTGGCGGTATGTGTGAGCCATCCTGGCGGTATGTGTGAGCCATCCTGGCGGTGTGTGTGAGCCATCCTGGCGGTGTGTGTGAGCCATCCTGGCGGTATGTGTGAGCCATCCTGGCGATATATGTGAAGTAGAACTGAAACCCAACTAGCGTTATGTGGAAAAAACAAATGATGTGGTCACTAATGCAATTGCAGCTGTGATTTTTTTTTTATCCCGCTAATCTATATAAGTATAATTGAATGGTGTGTGTGTGTGTGTGTGTGTGTGTGTGTGTGGATGTTTGGACACCTGAACAGATGGAGGGCCGAGCGCGGCCAAACCTCCCCAAGTGGCCCTGTTCCTCCCCAAGCGGTGACAGGGAGGATCGCCGATGGGGGCAGTGACGGGGAGGATCGGCAATGGGTGGGGAGGATCAACAATAGGGGGGGGGGGGGTGGTGGTGCGCAGTGGTTCACCGCTGGAGGCACCACTGACGCATCCTTTCTTTACAGTGGCAAGCACAGAATTTTCTCGGGAGAGCCCGTTCTTGCCCGCAGCCCAGCTAGTGACATTTCCGGCCATACCACAAGGGTAAGGGTCCATTAAATTAAAAACATTTTCACTTTACAAAACTTTTGAGAAATGGATGACCATAAACTTTTGCCCGACCATCGGACAGGCCTTAAGACTAGTGTGCAATAATATGCTGGTGCCGCAACCACCTGGAAATGTATTGTGACGCCCCCCAGCAGGCTTGCAGACCCAGTAACTGCATACAGACACACCGCGGAGGACAAAGATTCTCCGATAACCATCCACTTGAGTAATTCTCTGGTTGAGCAGAATGTCTTCAGGAACTGAGATGCTGGCACCAAGTTTTCTGCATACAGGAAGATTTAGGCAGACCCATGCCCGAATGGTTGTTCTGCCTCTGATTGGAGGTCTGTACTGTATGACTATTTCTCTGGTAATAAAAGACCCACAGAACTTTGTCTATTGAGTTTAATATATAAAAGGCAGGTAAACATATACTAAAATCAATTAATAGGAACATTTTCTTTATTATAAATCAACATGAATGTTATAATAGTGTGCGTTCCGTGACAATTACAAGATAAATGATAAAATAGCATTATGCTTGATATTGGAATTGTGGTGTATACAGTGTGGCCTAATTATCAATTAATAGGTGTCCCCGAATGCATCTTCAGTAACTGCATCACATTTTAGAAATATCTGCTGCACTCCCCCCTTTTCGTTCACAAAAACAGGCCCCAAAGAAACATATTCGGGCTGCTTATTTGGCAAATGTACCAAGCCCCGTGATGTAAGCCACAATACAGAACCCCATCTCCAGATAGCATGAGCATTTGAAGCTTATGGGCTACTTTGCGCAAAAACTACCAGGAGAGGGATCAGTAAGATCCCTCCCCAGCACCCACCATTTATGCACAACGGCACTGGCTTTCAAAAGAAAACTTTAGTGATCGCATTTGTGGCAATTTTTTTTTTATATATTATTTTGGGGTTTAGAACCCTATAAATGATAAATGCAAAAATGAGGCAGAAACGGAAGCTTATCGCGGATTTTGTTTCCACTGCCGGCTGCTGCAGCTAATTGATTGCCCCCAATATTATCAAAGTTTGACTTTTAATAAATAATGCAAATAAAACCATGTGCTATACAATACCTAAAAACATATTTGTGCCTTATTATTACTATTTAATTAATGGATATTTATTACATAATTACATATCTTTAGTATAATACTGATGCATGGACATATTTATACAGAAATTTTTGAACAAAATCAGATTTTTGGATTTAGTGAAACAAATAACTGCTTTGCATAATGTACAATTGACACTCTTACCTAATGATTTCACTAAACCTGTAACCTTCCTTCAATAATTTCTGCTAATAACTTTCTACTGAGTGCAGACAGAGGAGAAAAAGGCCCTTATTCAGATCTGATCACAATATTTGTTCTCAAAATGGGCAAAACCATGTGCACTGCAGGTGGGGCAGATGTAACATTTGCAGAGAGATTTAGATTTGGGTGGGGTGTGTTGAAACTGAAATCTAAATTTCAGTATAAAAATAGTGCAGCCAGTATTTTCCCTGCACAGAAACAAAAAACTCACACAAATGTAACTCTCTCTATACATGTTACATCTGCCCCACCTACAGTGCAGCATGGTTTTGCTCATTTGAGAACAAATTTGTACTGCGATCAGATCTGAATAAGGGCCAATGGGCTAGATATATCAAGCTTCAAAAAGTGATAAAGTGGAGAGTGATAAACAAACAGCCAATCAGCTCTTACCTGTCATTTTTCAAACCCAGCCTGCAACATGGCAGTTACGAGCTGATTGGCTGGTTGTTTATCACTCTCTATTTTATCACTTTTGAAGCTTGATACATCTGGCCCAATGTCAGAAGTAGTAGCAGTAGTTCATTTATTTATAAGGCGCCACAAAGTGTCCGCAGCACCGTACATAGCAAACAAAAAACAAATTACAAGGTAACATACAGGTTGTGTTGATAAAATACAGCATAAATAGGGGTATAGCTGGTAGAACTAAAATCAGCATCAGTTCTGAAGTAGGTGTCGAAATTGTCGAGGAGACTGAAGATGAAGTAGAGGAAGGGAAGAACAGGGCAGGAGCACTGGTGAGGTAAAGAGGTAGGGTGAGTACGTGAGGAAGGAGGGCCCTACTCATAAGAGTTAACAGACCAAAAATATACTGGTAGGCTAATTGGTTCCCAACAAAATTAACCCTAGAATGTCTGTGTGTGCGTGTACATGTGGTAGAGAATATAGATTGTAAGCTCCACCGGGGCAGGGACTGATGTGATTGTTCAAATAGTCTCTGTAAAGCGCTAAGGAATATGTGTGCGCTATATAAGAAACTGATAATAAATATATAAATAAATAGGTGGGTGGACGAACGAAAAACAATAGGACAAGTAGGAACGGATGGGAACGGATGGAGGGGTAGGAAAGGCAGGATATGAGGAGCAAAAGAGGTTAGGAGGAGGGATAGGCCAGTCTGAAGAGGTGGGTTTTGAGGGAGCGCTTGAAGAAGGTAAGGGAATCAGGAAGTCTGATGTCAGAAGGCTGTCTATTAAGCAATCTGTAGGACAGCAGGCGTTTGGTAAGTGATGACAGATGTCAAGGATTGCATATAGGTCCAGCCAGATTGTAATGGGAAAACGTGCTTACTCTGGCTACAGTATATCCTTATTATGGAAATGTATATTAGATGTATATACTGTACGTGTTTCACAGTTGAGTTTGCTTGAAATCATTACATTCCTTTCCTCTGCTGTATATGAAGGCTTAAACAATAGTTTAATTCTGCCGGACTGGGCATTGTAAGGTCACAAAGTGCATCGTAATAGTGTCATCTCTGCAGTCGCTAAATATTCTGTCTTCTGTAATATTTACAACATACTTTACAATATACACAGGAATACCAACAGGGACATACTGGGAGTTTGGCCCTGTTATTATTGTAGCATTTGTAGTCAACAGCCTCACATCACCACTGTCCTCCGAGTGCCACCTGAAGAGAAATCAGATATGTTACTTTTATTATCATCTTGTTACACAGATACAAAGAAAAAACAACTAGTTCAGAACACATCCATGATTACTAAACCCCGGTCCATGGTCTATGTCAGCGGTTCTCAAACCGTGGGTCACGATCCCAAAGTGGGTCCCGTGCATCTCAGCATGGGGTTGTGACTCATGTTACTAATCAGCAGGCCAATGACTCCCCTGATCTCCCAGTCACTGATCCATGGACTATGAAAAATCAGTTGAATTGTGTGTTACTTCCAGGGCTGTAACTACCGGTGTGCCGGTGGTGCCTTGCCCACTGCGCATATGCACTGTAGGCGCAGTACCACCGCAGCACCCATCGCAATAGGGGTATTATTACGGATTAATTCAGTCCCGGCTGCGGGTTGTAGCACTGACTGGTTAGGGGTGGCGGCAACCTCTCACATCACAGCACCCTTGGGCAAGTGCTGGCGGCGGCTCTGCTCATGCACTTCTGAGCTGGGCCGTCTACCCCAGATGGAATATAGCCTGAACCCCCCTGATCTGCAGCAAGGTGCTCACGGCAGTTTTAGCGCACTGATAGCCACTGGTGCCCGCCCCCTCGCAGAATAGTCTGATTGGTTGCTATGGGCAACATCTCATCTTCAATAGAACTCCCATCTTTCTAAATTTACTCCATACTGTCATACAAACATGCGTGTCTAGTAGAATGAGCGCACATGCCTGGACTGGTTGTACTGAGTTATGACATATGTCAGCTATGTTTATCATAAGGCAGACACCTACAAGATTGGATGCTGTCACTGACACAAGACTCTGATAAGCTGATGTGTACACTATGAGGGTTATTCTCAATCACTCGCAAAGGCAAATTCCTTCTCAAATGGACAAAACCATGTGCACTGCAGGGGGGCAGATGTAACGTGCAGAGAGAATTAGATTTGGGTGGGGTATTACGTCGAAGTAAGATCTACAGTATATTGCAGTGTAAAAATTAAGCAGTCACTATTTTCCCTGCACGGAAACAAAATAACTCACCCAAATCTAATTCTCTCTGCACATTTTACATCTGCCCCCCTGCAGTGCACATGGTTTTGTCCATTTGAGAAGGAATGTGCCTTTGCAAGTGAACCAGAATAAGGACCTATATACATATACGTAGGAAATGTGTTTCTAAAACAGTAACTTACTTTTACATTTCATGCTAGTCTGCTTCTTAGCCTTAGGTGTATTTCTTGTAATGTTGCCGTAGGTGTGATCAAGGTGTAGTTCTGAAGAAAAAGGATTAAATAGGTTTATCATTAACACATAAGGTCAGTGCAGGGATGCATGCAGAAAGCCTCCGCATTGTCAGCTATTGCTTGTACAATAATGCTGCCTGTATAGTACACACAGGTGTCTAGTAGCTGATACGATTTTGAGTTGGGAGCAAAGCAAGGACATTTTTTTCTTGCAAGGTAAATACTGGCTGCTTTTGCATGTAGCCCACACATGCTGGTTTATGTTTCTGCAATGTAGATTTGAGTTTAGACGCACACTGGTGCATTGCAGGAGGGTTCTAGGCCTACCCTTCCAGCTATCCCCTGTATACTGTATTACCGACAGGCTGTGTAACCTCGAGCATCTGCACTTGGGGGGGGGGGCAATTCAGAGCCTCTCGGTGCGGGACGAATTTGCGAATGCTCGAATAAACGCATGTGCAAACCCCTGGAGCGAACAGCTTTGGCAAGTTTCACGCTCGGCGGGGTGTTTGCTCCAGGACGGGTGGGCAGGGGGCAGTGTTTTACGGAACGCCCATTGAAACGCTGTTCATATCCATGTGAACGCAGGTGTGTCCGTGCCTGTTTGGAGCAGGCGGCTGACCACATCATTCGCTCGGCGCGGAGGTGTTTACCTGCTCACAGCCTAGCAAACAGGTCTGAATCGGGCCCTGAATACACTGTATCAGTCGCAAAAAAAAACGTTCCATTTTACCTGAAGAATTATTTCCCATTTTATGCCTACCCTCACGCCCTCTAATTTCTAACACTTTCTGCCTAACATTCAATTTTTTCTACCATTTAAACTTTTCCTTTGAAACTAAATAACAGCTATTAACGCTTTCAGGTCCAACGTCTAGTCGGGCTCAACAGCCCTGGCGCTAGTAGCAGATCCAATGGTGAGCCGCTTTATAATAAGAACATTAACATCGTTCAACATTCAAAGTAGACTATTTTTCAATAAAAAATAAAATAAAAAAAATTGCAATTAATTTAAAACATTAAAATCCGACTGTTTGAATTGCAAAAATTTGGACTGAAAAGGGTTTAACACTCACGTCTACCAGCACTGCAATATCACCTGATATTTTACTTTTTTTTTTTGGTTACCTGTCATTCACTACTGCCCCACTAGGGGCCCACTACCCAGCCACTCTGCCCTACTCCCATCTTCCGCTCCATGTCTGCTCACCTCTATCAGTATCACATCTCCACTCCATCTGTGCCCAACTTCTGCAAGTTCCCCTTTCTAGCTCACTAGCCAGCACCATAACTACACCCCTTATAACCCAGCCTTCCAAATTAATCTATCCTCAATCCTACAGCAACCCTGAAAATCTCATTCACACATCTCCCACAAACTCACTCTCTCTATCCTGTGCCCTCTGGAATGCCAGATCTGTTTTTAAAAAAACAGCTCCCCACCCGTGACCTTTATATCTCCGACTCCATGTATCTCCTAGCTGATTATTATTGACACCACTTCCCTGTCTGACTCCCTTATTTCCCCTATTTACTCTCTTATGCCCTGAACAAGCCACTTCCCGATACAATGCATCTTTTACTACTTCTCTTGACTCTGTGGCTCCACCAATCACTATTCACCTTTGCAGATCAATACCTCAATCCTGGCATGCCAAATGCACCAGATATCTTCAAAAAATGCTCATGTAGTCCGAGAGACAGTGGAGGAGGTCACACTCTGGCAGGCAGTCCCAATATCAAACCTATGATCTCATCTTTCAGTGCTGCTCTTCCCCCCCCCCCCAAACAAACTTCAAGAGTCTCATCTCATCAAAATTGTATAACCTCCGGCACCTCGTTGCCACTGTCCACTCCCTCCTAAGCCCACTACAGTGGCGTAGCTATCGTAAGGCAGCCCCCGCTGCCGCTTGGGGGCACCCGCATACCCCGTGGGGTCTGCAGGGTGCGCGCTGCCAGGCAAAAAAACTACAGTGCAGGGACTCGGAGGTGCTGTCCCAAGCTGTCAGTCAGCGGCGCCGGCAGCAGGAACTCCACGACCCCTCCACTCCGCCTCTCACATCCGCTCTGTGAGGTGACGGTCTGTAGCCTGTGAGTACTTGTTGTGTCTCCTCCGTGGCTATCTCCTCCCCCTCCTCTGCCCGGGACCTTCCTCCCCTTCCTCCTAGAAGAAGTCAGTCACAGGTGGCTCCATACCCTCGAGCCGGATTAAGGGCCCCCTTGCTGCCGCTCGTCTCCCCCTGCACTGTCACGCAGCGCCGGCTCAGCTGTCAGTAGAACAGCAGAGAGCGGGATGTGCAATGCTGCAGATCGGATCCATAAGAGAGATCTGATCTGCAGCACTGCTCTGCGTCCCGGCTCCCTGCTGTGCTAGTGACAGGGGGAGCCGAGCAGCAGCAGGGCGGTAGAGTATGGAGCCACATATAGTGTAAGGTGCATTATGGAGGGGGGGCGCCAGAAAGTTTTTCCGCTGGGGGGAGCAAAATCTATAGTTATGCCACTGGCCCACTACCACTTCATCTTCCCACCTCAGTCTCTGCTGTTGACTTTGCCACATACTTCACATCCAAAATTGACTCAATATGTCAGAACATTATATCTCACCAGACCATCAGCAACCAGCCACCTCCTTTCCCTCACTACTGCTCCCCATCCCTCTTACCAACTATGACATCCATCTCCCTTGTATCTGTGGAGGAAGTCACGGCCCTGATCAGTTCTCCATATCTTGCCCACCTCCTCCATCTTCAGGGGCTGGCTGGCAATGTTTAGCCTAGGGGGCAAGTACACCGCACCGGCCAGGAAAGGGGGTGTGGTCGCTAAAAAGGGGCATGCCATTAAGCTGACTGGGAGGGTAAGGTGACAGAGGGGCAAGATGGGGTTAGGTGACATGGGGTGCGGTTACCAAGGGTTAGGTGAGGGTTGGTGATAGATAGGGTGAGGTGCTGGGTGGGCCAAGGGGTGAGGTGATGGGTGGGCGAGAGGGGGTGAAGTGGCCAGGGGTGCTGTCTGTGTGCTGCATTACAGGGGTACAGGGGGGGAGCTGCTGCTTTACTGGCACCTGTAGCTGCCGCCCCCGGGTCACCCCCTGAACCCGCTCTGCCTACTGTCGGCATTGCAGATCTAATGCCCGGCAGTGGTGTTCCCTTTGCTTTAGTGAATGGGCAGTGTGCGCTGGCAAGTACCAGGGGAGGGGGGCACATGCCAGTACCAGGGGAGGGGGGGAGCGCAGGTCAGGTACCAGGGAATGCCTGGTATATTACTGGTTAATTACTGTGTACCTTTCGGGTTCAATGTGAAAGGTACAAAAATGGTAATTAACCAGTAATATACTGTTTACAATATGCAGTTTAAATATACCGTTTACAATATGCAGTTTAAAAAAACGCAGTTTTGAAACTGTGTTTGCAGTGTGAAAACAGCATTAGTCTATGGGCAGTATTCAATGTAAAAAATCGCGGTGTGCAGCGCATCCTGTTTAGGATTCGCTGCACAATCGCTGTGTTCCGGAGGGCTGGCTGCCACTCGCTCTCCCAGTATTCAACGTCGCGGGGGCTCGTTGCCCCTCGCGGCGATTCTTAACCCCTGCAGGGAGACGTGGGACGGTGGCAGGCAGGGAGATTGAAGTCTCCCTGCCTGCCCCAGAACATATGTGGAGGGAAGGAGGGCTCCCCGGGACCCAGGCAACACAAGCTGCCCCCCCCCCCCAGAGCCAGCAGGGGACCGGGTATATTCACTGCACCCGATCGTGCATATGTAATGATCGGGTGCAGTGAATATATGAATATCTAATGAGCGGCTCTTGGCTCCCGGACCCCTGCTGGCTGCTATGTGTAAAAAAAAATTTTTATATATATATTTATTAAAAAATATATATTTTCATGTGCTATAAGCACATGAATAAAAATAGCATGCCCTTTCACAGAATAAAATTCCTGATTTTTTTACACCAAAATTAAAACAAAAAAACTTTTATTTAAAAAGTTCACATTCCACTTTTCCATGAAAAGATGGAGAATTGCTACATGGAGAGACACGGCGAAAATCACTTAGAAAGACGGCGAGAAGTGCACATTGAATAGGGTTGTTCGCTTTTTGAGACCAAAATTCTCCGTCCAACGCGAAAAAAGCAGAAATTTGCCATAAAACACGGCAAATTTTCCTCATTCTGACACTGCTCTCTTTTAGCTGTTTTCCAACCTCTCTGATCATTCCCTGTCTGTTCCCCCTAATGACTCCACCCACCCCCCCAATTCCAAGGGGTATATACAGTATGAATAGAAGTCTCTTTATTAAAAGGTGAACAGTTTCATTTTGGTTGATAAGAAGAGTGTCCCCGGGCTCTGCACATGAAACTTTCCCTGGCTCTCACCGGCGATAGCTTCTCTGATTTTTCTTTTAAACACATCTCATTACTTTATTCACCAATTGTGCTATCTTTGTACCAGGTGGAACTGAAAATGCAGTCCGGGGCTCTCAGTTCCACTGCATATTCCTGAAATGGGTTGGCAGTCCGCTCATTTGCAGAACTCTTCAGGTGGGCTCAGTCAGTGCACAGTAAGTTAACCCTTATGGGCAGGAATTGGAGTTGCATGAAGCAGAGTATCACTGAATGGCCTAATAAGCTATAATGTTCATCTGCCTCACAGATAATGAGCCTGATTCTGTATCTTACATATTAAGATATTAATCCAGTTGCTCCTTTCTGATGCTCGACAGAATGACTTGGGATCGAACACTCAAAGATTGCTGAATGGAATACACATGCACATCGGTCCCAGTCTTGGTGTAAAATACAAAGGCGCCACAGACCCCAAATAGCCACCCTAGGCCCCCCAATTGTTAACGCCACCCCACGTGAACCCGAAGCGTGTCGAGCGCAGCGAGCCCGCGAGGGGCGGCGGTACGCGTCCTCCGACCTTTTCATACCCCCACTATCCACGTCGGCGTGGAGTTGAGAATAGAAAGTGTGGCGAGTGCAGCGAGGCGAGCGCAGCGAGCCCCGCGAGGGGACACGGATACCTGTGAAGCCCACGAGGGGACGCGGATACGTGTGAAGGTATTCGCGTCCCCTCGCTGCGCTCGCCACACTTTCTATTCTCAACTCCACGCCAACATGGATAGTGGGGGTATGAAAAGGTCGGAGGACGCGTACCGCTGCGCTCGCCACGCTTCGGGTTCACGTTGATCATGGGGTGGCGTTAACAATTGGGGGGGGGGCCCAGGGTGGCTATTTGGGGTCTGTGGGCCATTTAACATTGTTCCCTATGTTAAATCGGGTCAATTGACCCATTTAACATTGTTCCCTATGTAAAATCGCGGTAATCCCGTCGGTCGCATCGCATGCAATTTTTTGGTCGCATGCGATGCGTCCGACGCGATTTCCATTTTAAAACGCATTTCTATGTAAAATTGCGGGCATCGCATCGGTCGCATCACATGCCATTATAATGGCATGCGATGTACATGCGATGCCCGCGATGGGCGCCCCTCTAGGTAAAGAGTACCTTTTATTACAGTACTATGAATATTAAACATTACATTACCTTTTTTCCTCTTACACTTGTGGTAACAGCAATAAACTGTAACCATTATGGGGATGATGAGAAGTAATGTCATATATCCAAACATGTAATCTGTAACTAAAACAAGACATTAATGAGCAATGATGTATTATAATACTTTATACCGATGAACAGACATCCAGCTACTTGGTTGAACCTGCAATGTGGCGCCATGTTTTCAGTGATTTTGGCTGCTGGCTTTAAAAGGGCATTTATATCCAACACGAAACATGCCTGGCGTTCATTCTACTGGATATAAATTGCCCCCTTTAATTTCAAATTTAACGTACAGATGGAGCAGCTCTCATTTGATGGGGATGGGATGGACTTTAGGTGGTAGAATAGGGCAGAGGAGCAGAGGGTGAGTGAGTGGGACAGTGGGGAGCAGAGCAGCAGAAAGGGGGGTGGCCTTAGCAGAGAGGAGAGGGAGGGACTTAGATTGAGGTGACCTGGGTCCCTTTACTGTTATAACTATAATACAATAACATTTTCTTACCTGCTTCTCCATTGTATACCTGGACTTTTAATAGTGTTCCATTCCCTATACCATTATTGAGCACGGGTGTTTCAATAAAGATCTCGCAGATATACAGGCCATCGTCTTCCTCTGTGACGGATTCTATTGCCATCGTTGCTGTGTTATTAGCTATAGTATACGTTGTAGCATTGCTGCTGCTTTGTGTAGGTATAAGTGCGCTCTCAATATTCCATATAAGTGAGGATAAGACAGTTGTCACTTCTGCCCCTGTCACTGACATGTGACATCTTCTCCATTCCACTCTGATCTGTGTGACTCTCTCACTGTCCCAGCTGCAGGTCATCCTGGCAGGGTCCCCTTTGTATGGATTCAGCTCTTTTGGGGCCTGAGAGACAATGATATTCCCAGAAACAAAACCTGTTAAGACAATACAAGTTACACATAGATGAAGAGGGGTAATTAAGTGATTTCTTTTATGTTGCGCGTAGAGGAGAATTTACACTTTTGCTGTAACAAGGTGCAATTGTGACAAACGATATGCTAGTTACTATTAGGCAGATTTTTTTGTTAGGTGATTTGTGACTTTTTTAAATATAATATAAGCAAAATTAAACATCTCCTGATGCCTCAGCGTCGGGACTTATTCCTACCGATTATAAAGCAGAAGGTATGTGTAAGTAATGGTGGCTTTTAAACACACACACACCAAAATGCCATCTGTCTCCTGCATGCCACCCAGGGGCATTTTAAGAGAGGAGGAGGCCTGTGTGCAGCCTCCATTGTCTGGACCCCCTCTTCTCTGCTGGCAGCAGCGCAGAACATTGCTATAGCCTGAAGGGTAAAGAGGAGAGTTCTATTGAAGATAGGATGTTGCCCAGAGTAACCAATCAGATTATATCTTATATCTTCTGGAAGGTGATTAAATAGGAAGTAGAATCTGATTGGTTGCTACAGATGGAGCCAGTTTTATTCATCCCAACAGTGAGCTATATCTTGCGCGAGCATCTCGCACAATCACACGTCCCATTGCCGCAAATGGGGAGTGTGAGCGTCTCGCACGCACGTGCGTACTATTGTCGGCGAATGGTGCGCAGAGAGGGGAAGATATAGCTCGCTGTCGGGATAAATTAAACTGACTCCATCTGTATGGGCAAACATCCCATCTTCACTAGATCATCTATCTCAGTAAGATTACCCCCTGAGTAACTATGAAGGGGTATTTAAAAAATGGGTGCGTTTAGATGCACTCATTATAAATATGCCACTGGCTTCACCACTTCTATGGGTTTTATCAGTAGCGCAGACATACTAAATGGATCATCATGTCCAACTAGTTATTGCTATTGTATGGTTATACCACATACATATGTGTGCTAGTGGTGAAATAAAGCTAACATGGGTCATGGATGAGCTGCATCTATGACCTTCATTACAAACTATGCACCACTTGTATAGGGGGAATGCACTAACATCTGCTGCCCCATAGAATTTGCATCCACTGCATCCATAAATCGCATATGCGCTGACACACTTATCCCTATAGAGTGTACGCTTGCAGCAGGGCCCTCCTACCTCCAAGTCTGTCTGTCGTTACCCAGTTTGTTGTATCACTGTCTACTATTGTAAAGCGCAACGGAATCTGCTGCTCTATATAAGGAACTGTAAATAAATAAATAAATATGCAATTATTAACAGAGCTCTTGCGATAACAGCTGTCTTTTGCGATGAGGCTCCGGCGCTGGACTTCTAGGTCTGAATTTTGACCTTCCCAGGCGGCAGGATCGCATGCGGTCCTTTCACATGTGAGGTATAACATGTGACCCCATTCCCCGCCACCGTGAGGGGGGTCTACACAGGACCACTCATTAGATCGGATCTGCTGTCAAGCACATCGGATTTTGGCCAATCTTCTGGCTCGATCAGTCGGGATCAGGTGAAATTGGCCCAAATCAGACGAGTGTATGGGGGCTTTTAGCCTTCAGAAACAATTGCATGTGCACCATGACATTTCAATTGCCAAAGTTTATACCAACAATCTGTAGAAATGCAAAAACATTCCTGAAATTCCATCCACAGCCTAAGTGTATGGGATTCTAGTAGTGTCATTTGTCTTCAGTAAAGGTGGCGGGGAATCCTACTGGATGCACCGTTACTGTGGTCGGACTATTGTCTCCTGCAGCGCCACAGAGCCACGAAGCTCTATAGCCTTCTGGTGCTTGAGGGCATCATTGTTGCAGGCTCAGTCACAGTCCTAATAATGACCCTGTTGTGTTCTACGTGACTTCCCGTGTACACTCCCTAAAGCCAGTGGATCAAGATAAACTGAAATGCAGAAAAAAAAGGCTTTGCCCTAGCAATGGTTTATAAAGGTGCCGCCTGCTGTCCTGGGTTCCTGGAAGGAAAATTACACTGACCCCAATCCAGTACCACCTCTCGGAATGGTCGCCTGTCCGGCTACAAGTACTAATGCGTTAAGTGACATCACACAATACAGCGAACCATGCGACACACAATGCTGCGCCCTCCTATCTGTCCTATTATATTGCATAGTAAATATTAATTATCAGTTTTTATCTAATAACAAAAACACATTCAATGTAATTAAAATCTGGGTGTGCGGTTGGGGGGGGGGGGCAGATACCCATGTATTGGGCCCCAAGATTTCTGTTGTCGGCCCTGTGACCGACCCCCCACTCCGCTGCTGCCACTGCTGGTCCCGCCACCACAGGTCCGTACTGCCGCTGCCCCCACCACAGTCGCGGGTAGTGTGCATGCGCAGTATAGTCCTCGGTACTGTGCATGCATTGGCCCCCAGCTTCTATGGGCTGGTTCGGCAGCATATATAAATATTTATATATCAGACATTCAGAATTGCTATGTTATAGGGTCCAAGTTTCACACCAAATGCACATTGTAATGCGTATTTCCACTCATTTATCAGAATAATGTTCATATTATGAGGAAATAAAAAGTAACCTTTATTATATTTAGTTTAAAAAAAATTGAGGAACACTGTAAGTAATAAAATACTTGGTGCTAAATGTATTTTTTTCAACAGCAAAAAAATAGTTTCACTGGATATTGTTAATTAGATATCTGTGTCCAATTCCCTGACTCAGTATTCATATATTACTGCAATTTCTTCTATCATCTCTTCAGCTGTATTATAGAGGTATTAGGTTACACAATTATCAGACTAATCGAGCATACACAGGAGGCGATTTAATCCCCATTTCTAATGCTGTGTACACACGGGGGAGATATATTGCTCAGTTTCTACTTTACATCAGCGACCAGAGATGGTCGCTGATGAAAAAGAAACTGCCGGGGGGAGCCCGGCAGTGGTAATCAGCTGGTCGCAGGAGCATGTTCCTGCGACCAGCGATCACCCCAGGGGCAAAAACGGGAGCGCGCATCCGGCGATATATCGCCGGTGCAGACTCCCATTGCGGGCAATATGGTCGCTCAGCGACCATATTTCCCGCGATTTTGCACTAAATCGCCCCCGTGTGTACGCACCTTAAGTGATGTGACAAGATCAGTTCTCTGTTGAGAACACAAGCAGTGACAGAGCGCTCAGCGTACATTGCTGGTGCAGCGCTGTATGCTGAAGTGTCCTTAGTAGGAACAGTGTGATCAGTATTATGTCTAAAGGGGCATACACTTAGGGTGATTCAGCCTCTTTTTCTAAGTGATCTGATTAGATTACTTAGAAAAGGCGCAGGGATCACTCCATATGTATGCCCTGCAGTGATGGCGATGCGTGGTCCCGTGCGTCACCATCATCCGTAGGGTACTCGCACTGGCTTTCCCCAGATCGCTGGGCTTTGCCTATTAGAAATAGGTAAAGCCCCGCTGAGCGCGATCACTCAGCACAAAGCATGGCAGTGTGCTGAGCTGCTGCACCGCAATGTAGGCTAAAAGCCAGGTCGCCCCTTGTGTTACGGGGCTTAAGCCTGACAATTGTGTAATCTAATACCTCTAAAATACAGCTCAACGGATGATAAAGGAAAATGAAGTCATTTATGAATACTGATTCTGTTCACTTCTATGTGGCCCAGTCCACGCTTTAATACAGAGTATTGGACACGGATATCTATTTAACAATATCTAGGGAAATAGTTTTTTTGTTTTTGATACAAAATAAATACATTAAAAAAAGATTATATTATTACATACAGTGTCCCTCAATTTATTTGAACTAAATATAATAAAGGTTACATTTTATTTACTTATTATATGAACATTTTTTTTCTGATAAATGTGTGAAAATGTTTTTCAATGTGCATTTGGTGTGAAAATTGCACCCTATACCATACCATTTCTGAATGTCTGATATAGCAATGTAGTGCCCCCAAAAAGAGTCTTCTTTTTCTCCCTGTTTCGTATAAAGTAGATGGATTCCAAGGATTTTCTGATCAATTGTAAAATCTACATTAGTGTTCATTCTAGCACCCGCCAACTTTGAAAACCCATGCATTTTTTTCTTCCCTGCCTGGGGTGTCGCTGTCTGCTGCAGTGCTTCTACCACAGTGTGGTCTGTATATCAGCACTGATATGCAAACCAGACCTGTGCTAGAAACAGCACAGCAGACAGCAACACCCCAGGCAGGGAAGAGGGAACTGCATGGGTTTTCAAAGTTGGCGGGTGCTAGAATGAACACTATTACTTGTTTTTAATCCATTTTTTATTTTTAGTATGTGATCATTATATGAATTAATGTCACTTGAGGACTCTGAAGTGACCAATCACTGTCTGCAGCCTGATCTGTCCCTTTGTCACTACAGCCATAAGATTATTTAAAGCCCATGGCCAGATCATCGTCATTGTAGGGCTGCAATTATACTGTACCGCTAATCAACCATTATCAACATTTGTTTAATCCTGGTCAATGGTTGACAGACATAAATGGTAATTTTGTGCCACCTAAAAAAACAAAAATCTTTGTTCTAATTCCAAAGAAAAAAAAACATGATCAGAACATTTAGCTTATAAATATTAAGCAGGAAAAAAACAGCATATCAGCCAATAACATCAATAAACCAGTAGTTAAGACAATCATTCATGGAACCTAATGCTACAAATTTTGTATGGTAAGCACTTAAATAATCTAAAAAAAAAAAATAACAACTTTATTAATTATATAAACATAAAACACATGAGGTAAAAAAATATTTTGGGCAAAGCAGTAATTAAAAGCGCAATAATTGATGTTTTAAGAAGAATTTGACTAAGACAATATATAAACTCATAAAACATATGCTACCTTAATGTTGTTATTTTAATAAATGAGAGTATCTAAAAAGCATCACAACGACTGCAAGGACTAAGGATCAGATTTATTAAGCCTGATAATGCAGCAGCCAATCAGCTCCTAACTGGCAAGTTGCAGGCTGAGGTGCAGATGTATTAAGCCCGGTGAAGTGATAAAGTGGAAGGTGATAATACAACAGTCAATCGGCTCGTAACTGTCTTTTTCCCAACCCAGTCTGTAACTTGACAGTTCAGTGCCGATTGGCTGGTGTGTTATCCCCTTCCAATTTATCTCCACTTCATCATTTCTCCAGGCCTAATACATATGCTCCTGTGTTTGCAAAATGACAGTTAGGGGCTGACTGGCTGCTGCATTATAACCTTCCACTTTATCACTTCACCAGGCTTAATACATCTGCCCCGAAATCTCTGTTCTGAAAACCCAATATACTGTAGTAGGAAATGCCAAAATGTGTATAGATAATAACACAACAGGTGACACCCATATTTAGATTGCATATTATTTGTACAAGTGTTGCATTTGTTAATATATTAGTAGTACTGCTTAATGATATAAAGATACTCACTTTGCCAAAAGAGTTGGAATACAACGCAGGAGATCATCGTTATGTGACGGCTCCGTTCTAGCTGCAGTCCTCATTCAGGTAAACTAGCAGAGACCTCAGGCGAGGATGTGGCTTTATACAAAGACAGCTTCTTCCTCTGTCATGAAGCCAGCAGTGTTTCTGTAACCCATTTTTGTTTTCTGCAGAAAGAAGGCAATCCTCACAGAGGCTCAAATGGCTCAAAGGTTAAACATGCTAATGTACAGCAAAGGTGTGTTAGAAATTTTACACCCTTGGGTGGTACTCACCGGTCCACATGAGCCCAAACAAGGACACCTGGTTCCCATCTTAGAAAATGAAGATGGAGCAGAAAATCGGGACTGTAGGGAAGAAAATGCAAACTGTGAACTGCAGACTGCCCTTGCATTAATCAATGGCTGATTGCGGTCGGCACTCATAGGCGGTTGCGGACTTCACCGGTTATGTGAAAGCCATCACAGGCAGAAAGTCTCAGCCACCCAATCACCTATTTGCACTCTCGCACGGAGATTCTTGTAACTTTGCTAAGAAAGGGAAGACAATAGTCTCTACGCTACTCTAACTAGCAGGGCTGTTTCTAGAGGCGGACAAGCTGTGCTGCCGCCCGGGGTGCCACGCATGTCTGCACAGCTTGTCTGACACTGTTATATACACGAGGCACCAGATCCCCCGCCGCTGCTTCACTTCAGAGGGGAGAAGAGTGCATTGCGCGTCTCTCCTTCCCCTCACTGTGTCCCTGTGACTGGGCCATCAGAACTTCCAGACTGGCTCCTGATATTGGCTGCTGGCCCACGAGCCAATCAGAACTTGCTGGCCGGAAGCCAATCAAAAGCCAGCCCACGAGGTATGATTGGCTGAATGCCCAGTCACAGGGACAGTGGACACAGTGAGGGGCAGGAGATACACGCAATGCACCGAGCGCACCCCTCTTGTCTCCTTGGGAGCGGCAGCAGGGTCAGTGGCAGTGGAGGACAGCAGGGGGACACCAGACTGGGGTGAGGGCAGGAGAGGCATGCACTGCACCCCCCCCCCCCCCCCCCCCCCATAGCGTGGGCTATAATGTGTGTGAGAACCAAAACGTCACAGCGAAATGCCGGGAACTAGCAAAAAGTGCAGATTTTACGACTGTCGGAAAAATCGCCACAGATTGAAAACCCTCCATAGACTAAGTCGCTGCGGCAAGGACTGATGTGAATTTCCAAAGGCTCTGCTGAATATATGTGCCGGTAGTAATAATAATAATAATAATAATAATGTGTGTGTGATGAGGAGTCTACACAGGAAACCCACAGTTTCTGTACTGAAATCAGTTACTGTAACACCTACACTTCAGTGCCAACCAGGGGGATATTTAAAATTCACATTTCAGTGATTACCAGTTCCATAAGTACAACAAGTATGTGGACATGTTAAAACAAATCACTGTTTTAGAATCATTAGAAAATCCTATCAGCCTTCAATCATTTCCTGAATTAACTACTGTGGTCAGCCAATCAGAACCAGTGGTGTAGCTTGGTTCCACGGTGCCCGGAGCAAGGGCATGTTTCGTGCGCCCCCCCCCCCCCCCCTGCCGGAATTCACCGATGAATACGGGAAAATGAGACAGGATCCTAATGGTTGCTATGGGCAACTTCACATTCTTGGTTTTAGACGCTTTAGTAAATTTCCCTCTAAGTATAACTACGACGGGCCTGCATACCCTCCCCACGGCACGTTTTACAGCAGTGATATTTAACCTTTTTTAAGCTTTCGGCACACTGGACAAGACTTTAAATTTGCCAAGGCACACCATCAGTCCCCCACAGACTTCTTTCTGTCCCCAGATGGGAGTTTACCTGGGGGAGTGGGGGGAAGGTGCTGTTGAAGGCTATACTGCCCAATGTCCCATGTGAGCACCTTGACAAATGGGCAAGTGTACCCCCAAATGCTGGCGGACAGACAGGAGGGGACATGGCAGAGAGAGAGTGCATGGAAAGAGAGGAGGGGTATAGGAAGCGAGAGGCATGGGGAAGAACAGTTTGTGCTCAGGGACCCAGGAGTTACCTGTAGATGGGGTGTGAGATAGGGGAGTTTGATAAAGTTGTCAGGCATCACTTTGATCCCCCAAAGTACTAGCGGCGCTGTGCAGGGCTACTTCTCACCTGCCTTGTAAGTACTGGTTCTCCTCTGTTCTCCTGTGCCCCGCATCGGCTCCAGAGTCCAGCAGCGACTGTGCCCGAGGGTCTCATGTGTCCAGCGCCGGAGTCTCTCCTGTGCGTCGGAAGTGGTAGTGGAGGGTGTGTTGTGCGCCATTGCTCGGCAACCGAGGGTCTCCTATGCTGTGGCTCACCTCCGGCTTCCAGCAGAGCCCCTGATCTCTCACGGCACACCAGACGCGACCACCCCTGCTCTACAGTATGATAGAGGCTGGGAGTGACACACGGTGCAGGTCCGGCCTGACCACGCGCAGAGAAGGCTCCACAATTTAAGGCCGCTCTGAATTCAGTGTGAGCTGGGGAGAAGTCAATGCCAGGCTCGCCGCTGACACAGGAGGCAGGGATGCGGCGCCATGACGGTTTGACATCATGGCGCCGCATCCATGCCTCAGGCATTCCAAGCCGGGTTTTAACTGTCCCCAGTGTGCACTGATGCCGGGCACAACGGGGAGCAGGCAAGCAGGGCGGGGGAGCCGGCGGCAGAGCTCCGGCGCCAGGTGACATGTCGGCGCCCGGAGCTGGTGCTCCGCCGGCTCCACCCTAGCTACGCCTCTGATCAGAACATAGCAGCCTCAGCGCACTGTAGACAATATCAGCCAATGCAGGGTTGGAGTGGACCACAGGGAAAATTCTTGGAGGCCCCTCTCCTTCATTAGGGAACGGTTTGCAGGGAGCCCGAGGTGTGCTCCCAACACCCATTACAGTGACCTAAATTGTGCATAGGGGGCCATACGTACGAATGGACCCTCTCCCAAAGGAGAAGGGCCCTGTTACTCCCCTAACCCCTCTCAGACATAAGGCCGAAGAGGGGAAAAAAGGGATCGGTGGGTCCTCTTCACCGAAGCTCAGAGACCCTCTTTCCTCAACCCCGGAAGGGTTAGTGTGGTAGGTCCTCCGCACCCGAAGGTTTGGAGAGACCCGCAGTAGGCTTCCCTCCGCCTTGCGGCTCGGGTTGCCCCCGAGGGATCAATCAGGGCTGAGCTATGGGTCTCCATGGAGACGCATCGCCCAATCACGCTCTCAGCCTGTGTCGCGCTGGGACAGCGCGACAGAAGCTGTTAGCTGCATCGGAGGAAGCCGGTTCAGCCCGCTGTCAGTGCGGGCTGTCCGGCTCTGCTGCAGAGAGACCAGCGCTGGATCCTGGATCGGTATGTATAGCGGTGTAAAAGTGAGGTGTGTGGATGTGTATGTAATAAAGTTTTACTTTTCTGTGTGTGTGTTTGATTTTAACATTCTTTTTACAGGTGGACTACAAGTCCCAGCGGGCCCATTAATGCCCCGCATGCTGGGACTTGTGGTTCTCCAAGTCCCAGCAAGCGGGGGAGGTCTGCTGGCACTTGTAGTTCTCCTGTATTAAGCAATGTTAGGAATGTGAATTTAACCATATCAGGCCGGCGTCCAATGGCCAGGGACGCCGGTAACAGCCCTGGGCTTCAGCCCTGGACGGGTGAAGCCTGGGGGGGGGGACCCCTTAATTGGGGGGGTCCCCACTCCTCCAGGTACCCCGTCCAAGGCTGACCAGCCACGGTGCTCATGGTACGGCCGGGGGACATTGTGTAAAAAGTGTCCCCCGGCTGTGGCATGACACTGTGGGCTGTTGGAGCCCGGTGCTGGTTTCAAAATACGGGGGACCCCAGATTTTTGGTCCCCCGTATTTTTGGAACCAGGACCGGTCCAAGAGTCCAGGGCTGGTTTCAGAAATACGGGGGACCCCTACGCTTTTTGTCCCCCGTATTTTTGTAACCAGGTCCGGCTCAATGAGCCCGGGGCTGGTTATGTACAGGAGGGGGGGCCTCACGCCAATTTTTTTTTTTTACTTTTAAACATATTTTACCAAAGAACCATACACAGATCACAATGATCTGTGCATGGTTCTGACAAAATCGCCATGTTTCTGACAAAATCGCCAGTCAGGATCAGGTCTAATTTTTTTTTGACGATTTAGACCATTTTTTTTGTCGATTTCCAAATTCGCATCTCATTAAAAATGCGAATTGTATATTTTTCAATGGGGAAAACATCTGGATGCGAATTCCGGAGTTAAAAAAAATTGCACTTTCAGAAAGTGCGATTTCGTGGCAAAAAGTGCGATTAATGCCACAAATCGCCACCCATTAAGTAGTCGATTTGGGAAAAAAATGAAAAAACAGCCGTTTTTGCGATAAAAATCGCCAAAAACCCAACATCGATCTCTAATAAATGTCACCCGTAGTTTCACAACAGCTGGAGGGCCATAGTTTGGACATGCCTGCACTATACCAAACAGATTGAGCAATGATGCACAATATGCTTCATAAATAGGGGCATTGCACGCCAAAAACGCGCATTAAAAATGTACACCATAATGCCCATTGCATGTTAAGCCTCACACCATAATCTCCATTACGTATTATGCCAAAAACCATAATGCCTATTAAAAATTATGCTACATAAGTGTTGCTTACCTACATGTTCATTGCCAGGGGTTCCATGCTCATTGCCAGGGGTTCCATGCTCATTGCCATGTGGGATTACATGCTCATTGCCAAGGGGGAATTGACAGCCGAGCAGAGAGCAGGGGGCTGCCTGGCTGTATTCAGAGCACTGCATGTCCCGGCTATTTAAAATAATACCCCTTTCACACCAGAAAATGCTGGGACTTACCCGGTAATATGGTCCCAGGATCATGCAGGGACATTCCCAGACTGGCCCCTTTTACACCAGCCTAGTCTCTGCATTTTCTGGTGTGAGGGCGAGATAAAACCACCCCCCGCCCCCCTTTAAACAACCAGCTTTATCTTCAGAACCAACTGACCCATTTACATGTAGGCTTCAAATGATTTTGGTCCCGTGAAAATGGGCCGTTTGGTTCCAGAGAAATCTGTCTTAAAACAACATGAACAGCCAGAAATGAAAAAAAAAAATTGGTTTACCCGCAATATCTCTAGAACTAATGAACCCATATGGACCAGGTATCAGATTGAAGGCCCAGCGATTTGGGTTCGACTGAGATCAACCTCGAGCTTCTGTGATGCCGGAGGGGGAACTGGCAGCCGTTGGAACTGGGTGGAGGTCGGAGTTAGCGGGTCCCATGTTATTTTATGGGGAAAACGTTCCAGGTTTGCCTGGCGGTATCTCCGGTTCCCGGGGGTTTAGCGACACGGGGCTGGGCTCATTGGAAAGCCCTGGCCCTCAGCTACTAAATGGGAGAGTGGGCCTGGAGCTGTAGCTCCATCAGGCCCATTGTTAATCCGGCCCTGAGGCTGAGCAATCACATATTTATTTATTTACAGTTTCTTATATAGCGCATACATATTCTGCAGCGCTGTACAGAGTATAGTTGACCAGTCACATCAGTCCCTGCCCCAGTGGAGCTTACAATCTATATTCCCCACCACATGTACACGTGCACACAGACATTCTAGGGTTAATTTTTGTTGGAAGTCAATTGACCTACCAGTATATTTTTGGATTATAAACACAATCTACGGAACCTCATTTAATTTTTTTCTTAATGTCTTTTGGCCTAAGTAGGTTATGAAAAAAGTACAGATACTCTAGGGGGGTGTTATTCAAAAAAGTTTGGGAACCATTAGTGTACACTAAAGTATAACTTTACTTTATGCTGCAGACCTACTGCACACAAATGGCCATTAGACAGTGGATGCTCCGGCTGTTATTGGGGATCCCCTTGTAAATTGGGCAATATGTAGCCAATAGACTACAATGTCTAACACCACTGCTATTTAAGTGGGCAACCGGGAAAACACAGAACCTCAGTGATACTTTCAGTGGATACTTACATTTTAAGGGTGTCCTATTTCTCAAGTTATTTCCCACAAATGTGTCATCTACTATATATTTGGCTACATCTGTCACTCAAAGTGGGTGTCTGTGTCTATAACGCTCTGTTCCTGGACTTTCCTCTTAATGTGTGATTGCCTTCATCTGTGCTGAACACCTTTCTGAGAAATTAACCTGTTTAAAACAGGTGATGGCAATCATACATTAAGGGGAAGTCTAGAAACAGAGCATTGTGTCCCTCCTGGAGAGGGTCATGTTGGGAGGTATGTGACAGAGAACCAGCCCAGTGAGCCCACAGACAGTGCCAGACACCCACTGCCTTCCCATGGTGCCCAGCACTGCTACTCCACAGCCACCAGGTGAGCGCCCCCCTCCCGCGATTTGCGGCAAAACCTCCCCCCCCCCTCCCGCGATTTGCGGCAAAAATACCCGCTCCCCCGCGACCCCCCCTACCGCGATTCGCAGCAAAAACACCCCCGCGACCCCCCCTCCCGCAATTCGCTGCAAAAAGAACCCCCCCATGACCCCTCCCGCAATTCGCGGCATAACCACCACCCCGCGACCCCCCCTCCCGCGAATCGCTGTAAACCCTCCCCCCTGACCCCCCCCCCCCCCGATTCGCGGAAAAAACACCCCCCCGCGACCTCCCTCCCGCGATTCGCGGCAAAAAGGACCCCCCCGCGACCCCCCCTTGCACGATTGGCGGCACCCCCCCTGCGACCCCCCTCCCGCGATTCGCGGCACCCCCCCCCCTGCAATTCGCAGCAGCCCCAGGATTAAATGGCACATGCAAAACACTGACATGGCTATGGTCGACAATGAAAAAGGTTGACATGAGTTTTTGAAGATTTATTTTTAATTTTTTTAATTTTTTTCATATTCATTGTCATGTGTCGACATGGACACCAATGAAGTGGCACACTTATGTCAACATTTACATGTGTTGACCTTTCTGTGTTGATTTTTTCTTGTGGCGATTCGCGTCACACCCCCCGCAACCCCCCCTCCCGCAATTCGCGGCACCCCCCGTGACCCCCCACCTCCCGCAATTCGCGGCAACCCCCCACCGGAACCCCTGTGAACCCCGCCCTCACGCGATTCGCCGGCACCCACCCCCGCGACCCCCCCTCCCGCAATTCGCGGCACCCCCCGTGATTCGCGGCAGCTCCAGAATTAAATTGCACATGGAAAACACTGACATGGCTATGGTCGACAATGAAAAAGGTTGACATGAGTTTTTGAAGTTTTTTTGTCATTTTTTGAATATTTTCATATTCATTCTCATGTGTTGACATGGACACCAATGAAGTGCCACACTTATGTCAACATTTACATGTGTTGACCTTTCTGTGTTGATTTTTTTCTTGTGGCGATTCGCGTCACACCCCCCGCAACCCCCCCTCCGGCGATTCCCGGCACCCCCCCGCGACCCCCCCCCCCTCCCGCAATTCGCGGCAACCCCCCACCGGAACCCCCATGAACCCCGCTCTCCCGCGATTCGCGGCACCCACCCCCCGCAACCCCCCCCTCCCGCAAATCGCGGCACCCCCCGCGATTCGCGGCAGCCCCAGGATTAAATGGCACATGCAAAACACTGGCACGGCTATGGTCGACAATGAAAAAGGTTGACATGAGTTTTTGAAGATTTATTTCATTTTTTGAATGTTTTCATATTCATTGTCATGTGTCAACATGGACACCAATGAAGTGGCACAGTTATGTCAACATTTACATGTGTTGACCTTTCTGTGTTGAGTTTTTCTTGTGGCGATTCGCGTCACACCCCCCGCAAACCCCCCTCCCGCGATTCGCGGCACCCCCCGTGACCCCCCACCTCCCGCAATTCGCGGCAACCCCCCACCGGAACCCCTGTGAACCCCGCCCTCCCGCGATTCGCGCCACCCAACCCCGCAACCCCCCCCTCCCGCAATTCGCGGCACCCCCCGTGATTCGCGGCAGCTCCAGAATTAAATTGCACATGGAAAACACTGACATGGCTATGGTCGACAATGAAAAAGGTTGACATGAGTTTTTGAATTTTTTTTTTCATTTTTTGAATGTTTTCATATTCATTCTCATGTGTCGACATGGACACCAATGAAGTGCCACACTTATGTCAACATTTACATGTGTTGACCTTTCTGTGTTGATTTTTTCTTGTGGTGATTCGCGTCACACCCCCCCGCAACCCCCACTCCCGCGATTCACGGCACACACACCCCCCCCGCGATTCTCGGCACCCCACCCCGTGACCCCCCCTCCCGTGATTCACGGCACATCCCCCGCAACCCCCCCTACCATGATTCGCCGCAACCCCCGCCCCCGTAACCCCCCTCCTGCGATTTGCGGCAACCCACCCCGCGACCCCCCTCCCGCGATTCTCTGCAATCCCTCCCCTCCTGCGATTCGCAGCATCCACCCCCCCACAACCCCCCCCCCCTCCTGCAATTCGCGGCACCCCCCGCGACCCCCCCTCCTGCAATTCGCGGCACCCTCCGCGACCCCCCCTCCCGCGATTCGTGGACACCTAAGTTGCAATACAGGGCATCTTTCATACAATTCTAACCATATTTCTCATATACAAACGTTCACAAATTAAGGGGGCGCAGCCCCTTACGACGGTGTGAAGAGCGCCCGTAGGGCGCGATGAATCACCTAGTTATAAATATACCCCCCAAAATGTAACATGTGAGTGACTTTATATAGCAGATAAAGAGAGCAGCCCACAGATAGCTCACGCGCAGAAAGGTAATGAGACTCTATAGCAGGGGTGACCAAAACTGTCCTCAAGATCGAGCAACAGTTCAATTTGTTCAGGCAATCTGTGGATCTATAGCAGGGGTGGGGAACCTCCGACCCGCAGGCTGTAAACGGCCACCTAGCTGGTCTGAGTGGCCCACCCACCCGCCCGGCGGCTTTGCCGGGAGTCAAGTTCAGAGGAGTTCTCCCAAGAAGTCGGTAGTTCAGAAAGTACAGATGAGGGGGCGTGGCCAGGACCGGCATGGAGTAAGATGTCTCCTGCCTGAGCTCTCCCACCTAAATCCTGCTAGCCCATCCTGAGGTGCCTTTGTCTGGGGCACGACGATACAAAACTGCAGCGGAACCCTCCTGCTACAGTCAGAGCCCGGTGGTGAGTGTCTGCCCTGCCCTGTGGTCGTGGGGGATTGAAGAGGCTCGGTGAGGTTCCTGCTCCTGGATAAGAGCGCCGCCATCTTGCCCTGCTGTACGGGGGCGGGCGCCTCCGCGACTGAGATCGGCGCCGGTGCTGCGGCCCTGAGGTGACTCGGGAGTGCGGGGAGTGCGGCTGGACCCGACATAACTGACCGGTGAGTGGTGTGGGCGAGTCTCCCCGCCGAGAGGACGCTACCCGCGGCATGAGGCTCCGGCCGCCATCTTGCTTCCGCCCTCCTGCCGGGAACCCCTGCTGCCAGCCGCCGGAGCTTCTGCCTGTGCGTGGAGCAGACGCGCGGCAGCACAGCACGTATCCTTCTCCTCCCCGGTCCCTGCAAGACTGTGCCGCCATCTCAAGTGCTGCATAAGCAGCCTCAGGTAGCCTGCTCATAATTTACATTGAATCTGAACTAGGAAGCACTGTGGGACACTGGTCATATGTACCTTTCAAATACTGACAGTATCAAGGTTGAACCAGTGTTAGCTACATTCATGTGCTGGGCCTATTTACATCTGTTATGACCTGCTACACTTACTGACACTATCCTTATGCTGACAGTGCCTAAGAGATTCCATCAAATTGACTAACCTGCTCACACTGGCATTGTACCCGCATCCAATACCTCTGCCCCCCCTCTCATATTACCCTTTGGCCACTTTCACAACATCGCGGTGTCTACTACTGCCTCTCATCATTGCCGCGCCCCTGGCCGGACCATACCGTGGTCAACATGGGGAAAACCAGTCAGAGCTCAGCAGCCGCCAAGGTAGAAAAATTCTCTAGGCTCCCTCCACAACCTAAACAGCCTGAGGATCTACAGCATGTACCCCCTACTGCTAACACACCCCCCACTGCTGATACCCCTGAAGATCCCTTCCAAAAGATTCTTGATGCAGTAGCTGCAACTGAAACCAGATTGTCGGACAAAATGGGACAACTGCAATCTGACCTGTCCATCATCCACCATGACCTACAGCGTGTGCGTGAGAGGGTGGATGAGGTGGAGGCGCGTACGTCCGTGCTGGAGGACACAGTGGCCCCTTTGGACAGACGTACTGCCACTCTGGAATCCCAAATGCAAGCAGTTCAAAAGAAAATGACGGATATGGAGGGCCGCCTCAGGCATAATAACGTTCGCTTTGTAGGACTGCCTGAGAAGGAGGAGGGGGGCTCACCAGAGCAATTCTTGGAAAAATGGCTCACGGATACCTTTGGAGCAGAGGCTTTCACTAGCCAGTTTGCGGTTGAGCGTGCGCACAGAGTCCCTTTGCGTCCGCTACCACCTGGTGCCCCACCTCGCACGTTTTTGGCTAAACTCCTGCACTACAGGGATCGTGACACTATCCTTCGGCTAGCCCGTACGGCAGGACCCCTCAAATGGAATGGGTCGCCCGTTTCGGTGTTCCCTGACTTCGCGGTGGATATACAAAAAGAAAGGGCGCAATTTGTACCGATCAAGCGGAGGCTTAAGGAACTTAATATACAATATGCCATGCTCTTTCCGTCAAAGCTGAGAATTGTCGTCGATGGAGAAACGAAGTTCTTTGTATCACCAAAAGAGGCAGCGGCCTGGCTCGACAGGCACAGACCACAGAGGCGGGCATTGGACAATGACTGACTTTAGGTTATGTCCCACTCTAGATCCTGTCAGGATAAGTAGATATCATATCACTGTGGCTCCGCGTTATTGTTTGTCACACTATGATAATTTGTTATGCTTTTTCTATCTTCCTTAAATGGCGAAGTCTTTCCCTACGCTACGCTGCTAAGCTTCACTTACGTATATTTACCTGTTACGCTGTGCCCCGGGGAGGGTACACCTCTGCCATTTAGTAATAATACGGTGGGAGACTTAGGACCGGTAGCCATTAAATTTTTTGTCCTCACTTTAGGATTAGTTCTAGTAACTTGTTATAATTGGGTAATGTTTGCTAGGTAATCTAGCTACCCCAGTTTAAGGTTGTTGGTTTTTTTTTTTGGGATCCAAGTATGCCTCAGTTGGGTATTGGTATACAGGGTGGGGGAGGGGCTAATACTTCCCAGTTGGATACTGGGGCCTTTTATGTTAATGTTTGTAATTTTGTTGTGTTGCTAGCAGGAATGTTTTATATGCCTTCTTTTTCGAAATTTGACAAGACAGGGTCTTCACATTATTTACCAGAATACAGTTGGGTGCTGAAATCGGGCATTCTCCATTACATTAACTTTTGGGTATGGCGTCACTAAACTTCCTCTCCTGGAATGTGAGAGGCCTTAATGATAAAGTGAAGAGGTCTTTAGTTCTCAGACAGCTGAAACAGTACAATTCAGATGTAATGTGCCTTCTAGAAACTCACCTGACGGGTAGTAGGGTTTTGTCGCTTAAGAAGCCTTGGGTCGGATGGTCGTACCATTCCACTCATACATCCTCATCAAGAGGGGTATCGGTACACATTAGAAAAACTGTTCCTTTCTCAGTAGTGGGAGTGCAGACCGACCCATGGGGTAGATTTGTTTTTATACATTGTCACTTAAATTCTCTGCCAGTGCTACTGGTGGCGGTTTATATTCCCCCACCTTACTCCCCATCGGTGCTGAAAAAGGTGGCCGAATTCATGGCGTCATCTCCCGATACCCCCACCATTTGTATGGGAGACTTTAATAACATCCGGAACCCCATGTTAGATAGAATTTCTATGAGATCACTCTCCACTCAGCCCCGGCTGTCGCACTTTCCAGACGTGGTAGCTGAACTCGGTTTGGTGGATGCATGGAGAGTTAAAAATCCAGACTCTAGACAGTATTCATGCTTCTCACACACTCACTCTTCTTTCTCCAGGATTGACATGGCACTGATTACGACGGACTTGGTTCCTAGGATACGTCATGTTAGGTACGAAAGTAGGGGCATATCTGACCACTCCCCTGTCTCATTGCATCTAGATCTTAATTGCTGTAGGGGCCAGCTGATATGGAAATTTAACCCTTTCTGGTTAACCCGTATGGGCGCGGGACTGGACCTTGAAGCTGCATGGAAGGAATTTTTTGAGAATAATTCTGGGACCGTGCCTACAGATATTTTGTGGGATGCATTTAAGGCCTTCCTTAGAGGGACATTAGTTCAAAGGGTCACCAATCTAAAATCCTTTTATAAGAAGCAGGAGGCAGATCTGGAATCCCGCTGTGTGGCAGCAGAATTAAAATTCCTAAATGATAAACTAGATTCCTCTAAGATAGATTGGTTGGAGGCGCAAAAAGACTGGAAAAATTATCTGCTGGAAAAAACCCGTTATAAATTAATGTTTAGCTCCCATTCAACCTCCACCTTTAGCGATAGGCCGGGCAGCTATTTGGCACGGCTTGTAAGGGGGGAGCGAGCCCCATGTACTGTTACGGAACTGCGTACAGCAAGCGGGGAGATTGTCACCAGGACCCCTGATATTGTCAATGAATTTGTGTCATATTACACTAACCTGTACACCTCAAAATCCTCATGTACCCTGGACGACCTCCGAGCTTATTTACACAACATACCACTCCCCTCCTCATACACTGAAGATAGCAATATGTTGGAAGCACCTCTTACACTCGAGGAGATCAGGACTGCTATTCAGTCTTCCCCTAATGGTAAAGCCTCGGGTTCTGATGGCATTCCATCTGAACTATATAAAAAACACATAGATTTTTTCTCCTCTCATCTCCTCAATGTCTCCCAACAAATATTAAACGAGGGCCTTCTCCCGAACTCAATATCCGAGGCGATAATCATTGTCCTCCCCAAACCTGGTAAAGACCCCACCTATCCCGATTCTTATCGCCCTATTTCTTTACTCCCAACCGACATTAAAATCCTAGCCAGAGTGTTAGCTACCAGATCAAATAGCATTATAACACATATTATACACCCAGACCAAACAGGTTTTATGCCCAATAAAACCACCTCCATTAACCTCCGCCGATTGTTCACCCACATGCAGGCCCCCAGGGAGGATCGATGCACCTCAGCCGTTGCCTCCCTAGATGCGGCAAAGGCATTTGACTCGGTGGAATGGGGCTACCTGTGGGAGGTAATGGACAGATTCGGATTGGGGCCAAAGTTTACTAGATTTATTCAAACATTGTATGCCTCACCGAAAGCTAGAATTTCAGTAAATGGATATGTATCACACCCTTTTCCCTTATACAGAGGCACGAGGCAGGGCTGCCCCCTATCCCCCGGCTTATTCGCCATTGAGCCCCTAGCCTGTTTAATTAGGTCAAATCAGCATATCTCTGGCCTTAAAATAGGAAATAGGGAAGATAAAATTGCTTTGTATGCTGATGATATTCTCCTTTTTATCCATGACTACTCTGTCTCACTGCCCCTATTAATTGCCAACATTACAGACTTTGGTCAATACTCGGGCTTGTTAATTAATTGGTCCAAGTCCTCTGTCACGCCACTTAGGGGTGATGTTTCAAATCCCTTCCCAATACAATCCCTGCTCCCATGGACTAATACCTTTAAATACCTAGGGATTTGGGTCTCCAACGAGCCAGGCACTTATATCTCACTGAACCTTCTTCCACAAATCGCCTATCTGCGATCTAAGGCCCCACTCTGGTGCAAATTACCACTAACTGTCACGGGAAGAATCAATTTAGTGAAAATGATTTTCCAGCCCAAACTTCTTTATATATTGGTACAATCCCCGATTTATATCCCTCAGAAATATTTTTTGCAAATTGAAAGCATACTCTCCTCCTTAATATGGGCACATAAGTGCTCTAGGATTAGTCTGCGAACTCTTACCAGAGCCAAAAACATGGGTGGTTTGGCCCTCCCTGATTTTAGGCATTATTATTATGCAGCTCAATTAGGTTTTATATGGGAATGGCTCACTATAACGGAGGATAACGCCCTCCACATTCAATTGTTTGCTCAACATTGTTCTGGACTCTCCCCGCTACAGGTTCTGCTAGGAGGTACCACTGTAGGTATTAGAATCCCTCTACTGAAACAGGCAATTCTTATATGGAGGCAGGTGCATGGAGCTATGGGAGGGCAGGGACACGACCCGGAAACTTCCTTATCTAACATTCGTGCTTTGCCTGAGCTGGCGGTTTTGGAGGTTGAAAATACGTGGTATAGGTGGAAAGTCTCTAATCTAGGAGACCTGTATGAGAACAATACTCTTAAAACCTTCCAGCAACTGCGGGATAACTTTCCCATCCCTAACTCACAATTTTATAGGTACTGTTAATGGCGATTAAATATGACCAAAGAAACAATAAGTGAAAAGCGCAGTTTACGTAATATGTCCGTAACCTGCGTACCCTTTATACCTAGCTACGTGCGAACAAAACGTAGTGCAGCGTAGCTTACCTTTATTGTGTATTATACACAACAGAACCAATACCTTATTAAGAGATCCTTTCGCAGGACTCTGACTCTAATCTGCGAATATACCTTTAAGGACAGTGTCCGTTATATACCTTATCGCTGAATGCGAATAAACAGACACAACCACAGTATTAAAGTAAGGAGATAAGAACTCCGTAAAGAGATGTATTTAAGTCCCTAATGGACTAAAGGGGGTTACAGGAATAGAAAATACAGGTATAACAAGTGATACAATAGACTAACAATGAATACAATAAACAGGCTCTACTAGGGGAAGAAAATACAGATACAGGACACAATCATAATCAGCCACATCACATAAAAGGGGAATACGAATGTTACCTTCAGGGGAAATAGCGCAGCGCAGTCCGGTCGGAGCTCACTATGTTCAGGTTTGAACATAGTCCGGTCGGTACTTCTTTACTTTCACGGCGCCACTAGAAATCGCGGTCATCGCGGGCATTGAATGCACTAAAAATCGGGTGCGACCTGATGCCCGCGATGCCCGCGATTTCCCATAGGGACCAATGTTAAATTTCTCAATGGACACGATTTTCTGTTCAATGCCTCAATTGACACGATTTTTCCATAGGAAACAATGTTAAATGGCCCACAGAGGCCAAATAGGCACCCTCAAGTGTGAAATGACCCCCACAATTGTTAACGCCACCCCACGATCACCGTCAACCCGAAGCGTGGCGAGCGCAGCGAGCCCGCGAGGGGCGGCGGTACGTGTCCTCCGACCTTTTCATGCCCTACTATCCACTAGGGCGTGGAGTGAGAATAGAATAGTGTGGCGAGCGCAGCGAGCCACCGAGCCCGAAGCGTGGCGAGCGCAGCGAGCCCCGCGAGGGGACGCGGATACCTTCACAGGTAAACGCGTCCCTTCGCGGGCTTCACAGGTATCCGCGTCCCCTCGCGGGGCTCGCTGCGCTCGCCACGCTTCGGGCTCGGTGGCTCGCTGCGCTCGCCACACTATTCTATTCTCACTCCACGCCCTAGTGGATAGTAGGGCATGAAAAGGTCGGAGGACGCGTACCGCCGCCCCTCGCGGGCTCGCTGCGCTCGCCACGCTTCAGGTTGACGGTGATCGTGGGGTGGCGTTAACAACTTGAGGGTGCCTATTTGGCCTCTGTGGGCCATTTAACATTGTTTCCTATGGAAAAATCGTGTCAATTGAGGCATTGAACAGAAAATCGTGTCCATTGAGAAATTTAACATTGGTCCCTATGGGAAATCGCGGGCATCGCGAGCATCGCATCGCATCGATTTTTTAGTGCATTCAATGCCCGCGATGACCGCGATTTCCTATCTGTCCTAATCTAGTGGCGCCGTGAAAGTAAAGAAGTACCGTCCGGTCAAAGGTCAGGGAAAGGAAAATGTGCCGAAGTGACCGAGGCCGCCCTGGGTCACCTATCTTATAGGGTCAGAAGGGGGAGGTCAAAGGCCATTCCTATTGGTCAGAGATCGTATGTCAGGTCCTCTGTGATTGGGGCAAAGTAATCCAACTGGTTAGGAAAGGTGCAGGGGAGTGAACTTTTGGAGTCCTTTGTTTGTTAGTATCGTCGTCAGGGATTGTAAAAAGCATTAGAAACCGGTTACATCTGGATTCCTTTGTTATACCTTTTTCAACAGAAACTGTCCTGGGAATATGGATTATGTCAATAACTATCGGGCCGTGTATATTGCGAAATATTCGCAATGACCGGAATACTGCGCATAAGAATCGGAACGGAACGGTACTAAACACTATACAGACAGATGTATGCAATGCTAACTAAGCTATGTGCGGCGTTCTAAACCTTTAACTATATTTTATTTAGTGTCAGTATGTTCTTATGAATTTATGTGTAATAGTATGGCTGCGCTTCTGGTCCACTTTGTCACACAGACTCGGGTATGGAAACTTTATTTGCGCAACTCTGCGAACCAAAATGGCGGCCATACTATTCTAAAATGGCGTGTGTGCAACTCGACTTCCACAGTCCACCCTTTAACAGTAAATATAAAACTGTTACAATACAAACATTTTACATAACAATACAGAAATTCATAATCCAAACAGAGGAATTGGGATCCGTGAATTAAACATATAAGGGGAGTAAACCATCTGCTCTTTGGCCGATCCTGGATCATGGATAAACGATGGGCCGCATTTATCGAACAATCTACTCAGGGTGACGAAGGATAATGTACAAATCTTGGGATAAAAATAAAAACAGGGGAGGTTACACTATATACAATTGTTTTTCAGATATGGCATCCTTTGGTAGGTATTGTTTGTGACAACAGACCCCTGAACTCTTTGTTGTCTCTCTTTTTGGTATGCTTTTAAGTATGATGGTATTATCACTATCAAACATCCGGTCCTGGGTAATGTGTCAAGTTTATAGATTCTACCTTGACCTAAACTGGGACGGGTAACACACTCTCAGAACTCTGTATCGTCTGTCCAATGCCTGGCAGCAGTGCGGCGGCGGTATCCTTGACTTTGAAGATAAGAACGGATAGTGGGGGGGGACAAGAATAGGACCCACAACAATAGAGAAAACTGAGAAAGGAAAAATTTGTTAGTGATCCTTCCAACCTGTTACCAGTGGGGTGAGTCACAGTCCCTTTTGTAGCTTGTACAGGTTGCTTGACCTTAGCTGCTCTCCCGTCCTCCCGAAATGGTGCCTCTTAGCGATTTCTTTCTTTCGCCCTCGAGTGTAAGGACCTTCTGGCTTTCTGTTCCTTTGGCAGTAGGACGAAGGTACCCGAATCTCTCTCTCTGCGACTTTGTTATTGAGGTAGTGCTGGTCAACAAGACTTGGGGTGGTTCTTTCCAAAGGTCTATCAAGCAACCTGTATATGGCAAAGCAGGGGAAACAACAACATCTCCTGGTTCATGGTTATGACAGTTCAGAACAGGTGTCAACAAAGTCCTTTTGCTGCAGTTTTCCAGGTGTGGATACATCACTTGCATTACTTTTTTTTTTCGAGGTGAGGTCTGGGATCTCCTTGTGGGATTACCATAACGTGTGGCTGCCCGCCAAGCAATGTTTCGATGGGGACAAATGAGGTGGAGTTCTGAGAGTGATTCTACTACTACAAAAAGAGATTGTGGGGTGTACCATCAGTCCCTAAAAGGTTCACACATGACTTAAAATCTTTCATATAAACTTGCATACTCAGGGGTGTTTCTGGGCTGCCATATCTATACACACAAACGTCAACACACATATATATATATATATATATATATATATATATATATATATATATAAGTAAATAAATAACTAGAATGCTTCTAGAGTGGACTGTACAAAGCCAATTTTGTATTACCTGCAGAGGATCCTGCTGGAGGAGGGATGTGGAGATGGCTCTGTGGGAACAGCCGTTGCAGTTTCTTTCCCCCAGACAAGTAAGGCATGATCCTGTCGTCTTACCTGTCTGTGGGCACACCAGTAATTTCGGACTAATTTTCCACATACCTTCCCTGTCAAGACAAGTCAGGCCATGGGCTATCTCTGCCCTGACAGTTTGGCATGTTCTCAGAGTCACTGGTTTTCCTTGTCCATCTTTCTATTCCTGTCCACATCCCTTCGGCTTCCAGACTGCTTCTCCTGCAGGGGACACAAATCTTGTATTTCTATGTGAATACACTGACATTTACAGGGGGAACACAAACATTATCCGCAGAGCGCATGGCTCACCCAGCTGCCTTGCCAGCATGTTCATTATCAAGTGACACTGAATCCTTATCGAAGGTGTGGGCTTTACACTTGATAACAGCCACTCTGTCCGGCAGCTGTGTGACTGTCAGGAATCTTTTAAACTTACACGCTTGCGCCACTGGAGTGCCAGCTACTGAAACAAAACATCTCTGAGGCGCCATAGGGCCTAAGATCTTCTGCATTACCCCAACAAACGTACTTGGAGTCGGCATGAATATTGGCTGTTTTTTTCTCTCAGCCCGCAGTACTACTAATGAGACTGCTGTTGCTGAGTGAGACGTCCAATGGGTCCAGCCTCTACTATGCCTTTTCCATCTATTACGGTATAGCCAGTGTACAATTTTCCCCTCTCGGTGTTGTGGAAAGAACGAGGGAGAGAAAAAAAAATGAATTACCTCTTCCAATGGGTTGTTACCACCCTTTGGGGGCATGCTGCAAAGGTCTGATTCAAACATGTCATGCAATCATATTCGTCTCGGCTCCCACTAAATTCCACCATTCCAGCAACCTCAGCACCAATCCACCCTTTGTGCTTTGGAGGGCACACCTGGTAAGAGTGTTGCTGGGTTTACAATATTACCCATTTTACTGGTAACATTTATAGAATTCATCAATGCAAGTTCCCATTTAGTGAACTTGGCTGATGAATATTTTTTTTTCACATGTTTAGGCAGAATTTTAGGAGTGTCCAGACTATATGAGGAGCATAAACAGTTAAAACACACCCCAACACTACATTCTCAGTTTTGTTTACCAGTAGTGCTATGGCAACTACACTGTGTAGACAAGTAGGAAGTGCTCAAGTAATAGGGTTTAATTGTACACTGCAGTACGACATTGGTCAGGCTGGCATCACCAGGTTTCTTACGTCACTATATCTGTCGCCCCCTCAGCAGGTCTAATATTCTAAATCACATGGTCTCTTGTGTCAGTCATACCCATGGCAAAAGGCTGTAATCAGGCCTGTTTCTTCTTCTTTACTATCCACATCTGTCTGTGAAGACATGGGTTTTGTGATTGCACCTATTTATATGTAAATGCGTTTTACAACCCTTTTCATTCTGTTGAAGGGGAATGCTTTGTGCACTACTTGGACTGCTCACAAGATGGTGGCTGTGGTTGCCCTGGGTAACATAAAGAGCAATGCTCAAAGTTACTGGGACTTTGTTCAAGATTTCCTGAAAAATATATATTGACTACTCGCTTTATGGGGTACCACATATTCACAATAGGTATTTCTCTGCTGGGAGTGCGACAGATTTTTCGAACTATTTTTCTATGATTTGTGGGTTTATGGTTACGAATGTGTCCCAGATTCCCCCCCCCCCCCCCCCTTTGTTCAGGCGCAACCGCAATCCGTCCTGAGATACCTTATGTCCTGCCTCAGGAGGATACACCAGAAGTTGTCTATCGCCATCTGCTGGTGTTGTGGATGAGGAAAGGACATAACAATAGATCTTGGTATTTACCCATTGGTGGGCCGTAAGGACAGTGTGCGATCTTGCAAGACCCGGGGGAGGGGCTTGGTGGCTCTCTGAGGTTTCTGGAACAGAAGAGTAGGGGAAGGAGAAAAAAATTGGAAAAAGAGAGAGAGAAAAACTAAAAAAAAAATAGAAATATTAATGACAGTAATGTGTACATTTATTTTCAACAGGAAATTTTTCTTTTATTTGGATGACACCAGGATTTAGCACTATGGGGGAATTGGCTCTCAACTATTTGGTTCTTACCCTTTTCAACTCCTGTTCTGATTTGTAAGCCCTCCCTTTCTTTCTCTTTCCCAGTGTGAATGTAACTATGGGCTGTGTCTAGGGGTGTTTAGCTAAAAGTTCTCTTTTGGGAACTTTGTTATTTTACTGGGTATTTTTCCAGCTCAACCTCAGATTTCAAATGGTGAAGCTGTACTTTGGGGCGCTATACTTTCTGTTTTTAACAGGGTTTCTATTGAAGCTATTGTTGCCATTAATCCTGTGTCCTTCCCATCTTTAGTTCAAAGGGAACTCGGTATTTGTGCTGCATTAGTCATGGGGGTATATCTAACAATTTTGCATCTAGTTCGTGCATACTGGTCCTGTTGTCTCTAAGTTATGAATTCTCTGGAGTCCAGTAGCAGACATAACTAAAATTTCAAGGTAGTTCTGTGATTTGAAGGTCAATCGTAGCCGCTGCAGTCAATAAGACAGAGCATTTGATATGCAAGGGCCCGATTATGATCTCTATTTGTTTTACGAATGGGTAATGCTGCACCTTTCCTGTTACCCCAATCGTAACACTGCTAATTGCTTGGCACAACCTAGACCAGGAGGGAATGTTGTTAATGGGTTTGATACAAAAAAAAAACTCTTACATTTAAACCATTCCACTTACCCATATCTGAGCGTGTCCACGCATTGTGCATGTCACTATCCTTTACAAGCATTACCTCATCCCTGTCTCCCCATCCACAAGGAGGTTCCACTGTGTGCAGAGGGTGGATCTGTATCTCCCCGGCCCCATTGGACAACATCCCAGGAACAACTATCTTTGTGCTGTGTTGTGTGTACTTACCTGTGTCTCCAATCGTGTTCCTGGCATCAGCCATCTCCTCGACCAGAATGGCAGCAGCAGCTTGGGCTGTCTCAGCCTCTCTCTCCTTTCCGCTAGTTTCGCAAGGGATGGCTGATGTCAGGAATCCCCCCTGTGGATCTGTATCTTGTTTATAGGGGGTAAAAACAGTACACAAGTTATTCATTTTCAGGTTATTTTTGGTTTCACTTCGGACTTGAATTGTTCCCTTTTTTTTTTTTACATATTGCTGAGTGGAAACATTCGTATTCGATGTGGCTGATTATACCTGCATCTGACAGATAACTATGTTCCTTTTGGGTTGTAGTTTCCTTCTGCCACAATTTAAGAATTTCTATGTGCTTCACTCTCTTCTTACGACTGGAGAGTAGACATATTTCATCTTTTACTGCCGATAAGATTTCTGGATCAAAGCTACCAACACTGGGAAATTCTAACTTGCTGCCTTGTGTCATTTTTCTCCATTTCTTTTTGTAAACAACTGCTCGTTCACTGTGCTCCAACACATTATGGAAGCCGCCGATCCTTTTGGTCGACTCGCTTCCTCCCTAACTGGCACGTTATCACTGTGTGACCCGTTATTACCCATAATTACAGGAATAAACGTTCACAGCTAGTAGATACCGGTGGGTTATTACTTGTCTGAGAGCTCCCCAACCACTCACTTCTCCACACAATGGCACTATTACGCAATCAAGCGTGAAGCCCGCTATGCGAGGTAATGTTACTCAATCACCAAGCTCTCAACTAGCCGCGCACGTCTAGTTGACCTACAAGGTGCGGCCTAATTTTTCCAGGGTACAACAAACTTGTTTTCCTGTACCCCCAAAAACTGGATTTTCTAAAGTAGCTAATCGGATCACTGGGTTCCGATGTATCTTCTTGTACCCTCCTAGTGGATCAAAATAGGTAGTTCCACTGAAGGGGCAGTTCCTATGGACACGTCGTCACGTACACCTTGTCCTACCTGGACTGTCCTACACTGGACTACACTGCGCTTGAGTCGTGCCGTCACACACCCGTTCGCCTCAGTTTTGTTTCACACTGGGCGCTAGTTACACCTTGGTGCTTATGCTTTATGCTTATGCCTTATGCTTATTTTTGAAATATTTCTGTACAGAAAATCTTCCCAGGCTGGTAGCTTCTCACTAGATACTTATGCAGGTATAAATCCCTTTTAAATAGCTATAGGAATCTATTAAAATAATGCTTGAGTTGCTTGTTTTTGGAAAATGAACAAAAAGAAAAAACTTATTTTCTTTTATTAATCACCGCCCCATCCACAGTATATTACTATACTGTTTAAATAAAGCTAGTGATTCAATACTGTTCACCTTTTTGCGTTCCTATGTGTGCTGCATGTGCAGTGCCAGTGAACAGCCACGTGTGTACGTGTGTTTTGTTAAACCTGTTCACAGGCTGCCGATGAATCGGCCACCCACGTGTTCTATAGTGTATTTGCAAGGTTGCGCTCGAGTTTCGCTATACGCAGTAATTGCGCCTAAATGTAGAATAAATCCTTTAACCTTGTCCGAAAGTTACGTATCAAGATGCGAAATAAATCCCGCACTTAATCCGTAAATCACGTACAAAGATGCGAAAATTTCCCGATATGGGCACGTGCGCGCGCACCTTGCGTAATACACAATAGACGCTTTACGTTACTGCAAAAGGCCCAGAACTTATCACCACGTGGCAAGGTCCCTGGCCCTGCAGTAACTAACAATAAAAGTTATAGTTTTGCACAGAGGGGATCCTCTATGTACTATAATAAAACACAGGCCTTTGTCTCCACGTGTGCGAACTTTATCGCACGTGGCACATATACTGTAATAAACAAGCAACTCAAGACACTATACCCCGTTAAACTACTTGTGGCAGGCAGAAGTACAGCTTACTAAACACTTAGATATGCTTTAAAATACGTGGCTTAATGTTTCACTTATTGTACTTCGGGTTAAACGCTAGCACTTCTCGAACCCCGCACCGCCGCGGACCTGGCCTATCCAGCAATGGATAATAAATACTCCCACCCTTTTGCTGGTATAGGTCAAGCCGCGCGCCTGGTACTGAGCTCCAGAATGTGAAACGGACGGACGAGCCCTCAATTGTTAATGGCGATTAAATATGACCAAAGAAACAATAAGTGAAAAGCGCAGTTTACGTAATATGTCCGTAACCTGCGTACCCTTTATACCTAGCTACGTGCGAACAAAACATAGTGCAGCGTAGCTTACCTTTATTGTGTATTATACACAACAGAACCAATACCTTATTAAGAGATCCTTTCGCAGGACTCTGACTCTAATCTGCGAATATACCTTTAAGGTCAGTGTCCGTTATATACCTTATCGCTGAATGCGAATAAACAGACACAACCACAGTATTAAAGTAAGGAGATAAGAACTCCGTAAAGAGATGTATTTAAGTCCCTAATGGACTAAAGGGGGTTACAGGAATAGAAAATACAGGTATAACAAGTGATACAATAGACTAACAATGAATACAATAAACAGGCTCTACTAGGGGAAGAAAATACAGATACAGGACACAATCATAATCAGCCACATCACATAAAAGGGGAATACAAATGTTACCTTCAGGGGAAATAGCGCAGCGCAGTCCGGTCGGAGCTCACTATGTTCAGGTTTGAACATAGTCCGGTCAAAGGTCAGGGAAAGGAAAATGTGCCGAAGTGACCGAGGCCGCCCTGGGTCACCTATCTTATAGGGTCAGAAGGGGGAGGTCAAAGGCCATTCCTATTGGTCAGAGATCGTATGTCAGGTCCTCTGTGATTGGGGCAAAGTAATCCAACTGGTTAGGAAAGGTGCAGGGGAGTGAACTTTTGGAGTCCTTTGTTTGTTAGTATCGTCGTCAGGGATTGTAAAAAGCATTAGAAACCGGTTACATCTGGATTCCTTTGTTATACCTTTTTCAACAGAAACTGTCCTGGGAATATGGATTATGTCCATAACTATCGGGCCGTGTATATTGCGAAATATTCGCAATGACCGGAATACTGCGCATAAGAATCGGAACGGAACGGTACTAAACACTATACAGACAGATGTATGCAATGCTAACTAAGCTATGTGTGGCGTTCTAAACCTTTAACTATATTTTATTTAGTGTCAGTATGTTCTTATGAATTTATGTGTAATAGTATGGCTGCGCTTCTGGTCCACTTTGTCACACAGACTCGGGTATGGAAACTTTATTTGCGCAACTCTGCGAACCAAAATGGCGGCCATACTATTCTAAAATGGCGTGTGTGCAACTCGACTTCCACAGTACCTCCAGTTACGACATGCTCTCAATAAGCAAATGGGCCCGTCCCCCCCAGCTATCGTTACCTCCCCTGTTAAAATACTGATTCAGAGCGCCTCAGGCAAACACCTTGTTTCCACAATGTACTCAGCTATACAGCAGAAATGTCACTCTGACCTGCTGCCATCTGTTAGGGCAAAATGGGAGGCTGACCTGGGAACTGTGTCTGACGAGTTGTGGTCTAGTGCACTGGAGGCTCCAGGGCTCTCCACGACTAGCATTAGATTTCAACAGATACAATATTTTATTCTACATCGTGTGTACATGACCCCAACTCTACTGCATCGCATAGGAGGTTCATCTTCCCCAACATGCCCTAGATGTAATCTGGCAGAGGGTACTTTTTTACATTTGCTGTGGTCGTGTCCCCGTTTATCTAGCTATTGGTCAGCTATTACAGAGTTTTTACGCAATTCTGGAATACCAGGGAGCGTGCTGACTCCTGCCGCCTGCTTAATCTCCGCTATTGATGAGGAGACCCTCACCCCCTTAGACAGACGTTTCATGATAAACACATAGAATTTGAAACATAGAATTTGACGGCAGATAAGAACCACTTGGCCCATCTAGTCTGCCCCTTTTTTTAAACATGTTACCTCAAACCATATTTGATCCTTATTTTTTTGTAAGGATATCAATATGCTTATCCCAAGCATGTTTAAATTGTACTACTGTATTTGCGTCTACCACCTCTGTTGGGAGGCTATTCCACTTATCTACTACTCTTTCTGTGAAAAAAATCTTCCTCACATTTCCCCTGAATCTTCCTCCCTCTAGTTTCAGTGCATGTCCTCGTGTTCTGCTGCTCCTCTTCCTGTGAAGAATGTCTCCCACCTGTACCTTGTTAAAGCCCTTGATATATTTGAAAGTTTCTATCATGTCCCCCCTTTCCCTTCTCTGCTCTAAAGTATACATATTAAGATCTTTTAGTCTTTCCTGGTACGTTTTGTGATGTAGGCCATGCACCATTTTAGTTGCTCTTCTTTGTACAGTCTCTAATGTATTTATATCCTTCTGGAGATATGGCCTCCAGAACTGAACACAATACTCTAGGTGAGGTCGTACCAATGACCTATACAGTGGCATTATTACTTCTTTCTTTCTACTGCTGATACCTCTCCCTATGCAACCAAGCATCTGACTTGCCTTCTTCATTGCTTTGTTACATTGCCTACCTGCTTTTAAGTCCCCTGAAATAGTGACACCTAGATCCCTCTCTTCCTCAGTAGTTTCCATTATAGTGCCATTTATACTATATTGAGTCTTTGGATTTCTGAGACCCAAGTGCATGATTTTGCATTTTTTGGCATTAAACTGTAGTTGCCATTCTCTTGACCATTTCTCTAATCTGCCTAGATCCTCAATCATTTGTTTTACCCCTCCTGGTGTGTCTATCCTGTTGCATACCTTTGTGTCATCTGCAAAAAGGCACATTTTACCCTCAATTCCATATGCAATATTACCAATAAAGATATTAAAAAGCACCGGTCCAAGTACAGATCCCTGGGGTACTCCACTTGTAACCTTTCCCTCCTTTGACTGTACTCCATTTACTACAACTCTCTGTTTTCTGTCCTGCAACCACGCTCTTATCCATTCAACTATCTTAGAATCCAATCCCAAGCTTTCAAGTTTATTTAACAGTCTGCGATGTGGGACAGTGTCAAAAGCTTTACTAAAGTCGAGATAAGCTACATCAACAGCCCCACCTTGATCTATTACTTTAGTCACCCAGTCAAAAAAGTCAATAAGATTTGTTTGACATGATCTTCCCCCAGTAAACCCATGCTGTTTTGGATCCTGTAAATTGCTGGTTTTGAGATATTCTACAACTCTTTGTTTTAAGAGTTTTTCCATCAATTTCCCTACTACTGATGTAAGGCTCACTGGTCGATAGTTGCTTACCTCTTCCTTGCTTCCACTTTTGTGCAGTGGGACTACATTTGCTGTTTTCCAGTCCTCTGGGATTACTCCAGTAGCTAGTGACTGGTTGAATAATTCTGTTATTGGTTTTACCAGCTCCCCTTTAAGCTCTTTTAGTATCCTTGGATGTATCCCATCGGGCCCCATTGATTTATCCACTTTTAGTTTTGAGAGTTCTGTGAGGACTTTCTCCTCTGTAAATGTACTTGTCTCTCCCTCAGTTTTCTGACTATACTTGCAACTTAACTGTGGCCCCTTCCCCTCTCTTTCAGCAGTGAATACTGAGCAGAAATAATTATTAATATGATCTGCTATTACATTGTCGCCCTCAAGAAAACTTCCACTCTCTGTCTTCAGTCTAATTATTCCACTTTTTGTTTTTCTCCTTTCACTTATATACCTTGTGCCTTGGCAAGGGTGGTCATAGCCAGGATGTGGTTGAGTGGGGAGACGCCGGGTATATCGACTTGGGCCTCCTTGATTGATGACACGGTGGGTCATAAGAAATTTGTCTACATGTCTAGGAAAAATGAGAAAAAGTTTTACTCCGTGTGGTCTAAATGGTAAAACTCCTACTATTCCACAAAAGCACTTATAGAAGCCGAGAACTTAGGCCGGACCCCTTGAACACAAACATCTTTGCTATCAAAGGTGCAATTATGCATCATCACATTCTATGGTGATGACTCTGCTCTCACTTTACTTGTCATACAGTCCTGTCAAGGCATTTGATTACAATACTATACGCTTATATAACAGAGAAATGTCCATTGCGAGATAAAGAAGACATACACTTTATTACATGTTTTTGAAGTTATTGTATCTTATAATTATTTTTTCTCTTTTTATTTTTTTATTTTATTGTATCTGTATTTCATCGCTAGCAACTTGCTTGTAGTGACATGTTCATTTTACGCATTTGATTTCTTTGTTTTCTTTGTTTTTTCATTTTGGAGTCCGTTCTGTCTTGTATGTTCTGTATTTAAAAAAACACAATAAAAAATTATTTAATAAAAAAAAAAGTACAGAGGAGTTCTCGTGAAGTCGGTAGTTCAGAAAGTACAGAGGAGTTCTCGGGAGAAGTCGGTAGTTCAGAAAGTACAGAGGAGTTCTCGAGAGAAGTCGGTAGTTCAGAAAGTACAGAGGAGTTCTCGGGAGAAGTCGGTAGTTCAGAAAGTACAGAGGAGTTCTCGCGAGAAGTCGGTAGTTCAGAACGTACAGAGGAATTCTCGCGAGAAGTCGGTAGTTCAGAAAGTACAGAGGAGTTCTCGCGAGAAGTCGGTAGTTCAGAAAGTACAGAGGTGTTCTTACACTGCAAAACCAATTTGATTGATGATTGATGATTGCTGCTTTAAAAAAAAATGGAGATTTCTTACCAAATCTCTCACTTTCTGAATCTCTCATCCTATTAAATTTCACCCGGGATATTTTATTACAGTAGATACTATGAATATTAAACATTACATTACCTTTTTTCCTCTTACACTTGTGGTAACAGCAATAAACTGTAACCATTATGGGGATGATGAGAAGTAAAGTCCTATATCCAAACATGTAATCTGTAACTAAAACAAGACATTAATGAGCAATGATGTATTATAATACTTTATACCGATGAACAGACATCCAGCTACTTGGTTGAACCTGCAATGTGGCGCCATGTTTTCAGTGATTTTGGCTGCTGGTTTTAAAAATAAAATTTATCGCCAATATGAAACATGCCTGGCGTTCATTCTACACTATATAAATTGCCCATTTTAATTCAAATTTAATCTACAGATGGAGCAGCTCTCAATTGATGGGGATGGGATGGACTATAGGTGGTAGAACAGGACAGAGGAGCAGAGGGTGAGTAAGTGGGACAGTGGGGAGCAGAGCAGCAGAAAGGGGGGCGGCCTTAGTACAGAGGAGGGGGAGGGACTTAGATTGAGGTGACCTGGGTCCCTTTACTGTTATAACTATAATACAATAACATTTTCTTACCTGCTTCTCCATTGTGTACCTGGACTTTTAATAGTGTTCCATTCCCTATACCATTATTGAGCACGGGTGTTTCAATAGAGATCTCGCAGATATACAGGCCGTCATCTTCCTCTGTGACGGAGTCTATTGCCATCGTTGCTGTGTTATTAGCTATAGTATACGTTGTAGCATTGCTGCTGCTTTGTGTAGGTATAAGTGCGCTCTCAATATTCCATATAAGTGAGGATAAGACAGTTGTCACTTCTGCCCCTGTCACTGACATGTGACATCTTCTCCATTCCACTCTGATCTGTGTGTCTCTCTCACTGTCCCAGCTGCAGGTCATCCTGGCAGGGTCCCCTTTGTATGGATTCAGCTCTTTTGGGGCCTGAGAGACAATGATATTCCCAGAAGCAAAACCTGTTAAGACAATACAAGTTACACATAGATGAAGAATTTACACTTTTGCTGTAACAAGGTGCAATTGTGACAAACGATATGCTAGTTACTATTAGGCAGATTTTTTTTAGGTGATTTGTGACTTTTTTTTTAAATATAATATAAGCAAAATTAAACATCTCCTGATGCCTCAGCGTCGGGACTTATTCCTACCGATTATAAAGCAGAAGGTATGTGTAAGTAATGGTGGTTTTAAACACACACACCAAAATACCATCTGTCTCCTGAATGCCACCCAGGGGCATTTTAAGAGAGGAGGAGGCCTGTGTGCAGCCTCCATTGTCTGGACCCCACTTGTCAATCCCTCACACCCACCAATAAGCATGGAGAAGTCTGAACCAGCCCACCAGATTCCCCACCAATGAGTATTCAGCACACAGTAAATGGACCCAAACGAAAAGACCACTTACATCCTTGAAAAGACTTAACAGTTGAAACACGTTTGACCCAGACACATGGCACAGGCACCCCGAGACCTGCCCTGTACCCCAACACCCTGCCCGCATTGCAGTACTCCCAGTCCGGTGCTGTAGTGAAAACTGAGGTGGAAACTGAAAGTCCCCAAAACCTGGAAGTACCAGCCCGGCGTGCAGGAGCCAGTACGGCCCGCGGCTCTGGAGATAGCTGATGGCGCCCCCGCTCATAGGTCACCAGCACGAGCAGGACAATGGTGTGAGGCATAGTTGCCTACCCTCCTGCAGGAGACTCCCTGAAATAACAGCAATCTCCCTCTCTCCCTCATTAGTCTAGCAATCTCCCTCATGTCACCTAGCCCACATTACACTGTTACATTTTTGGGGAAAAAAGGAATTAGAGACAGATACATTTACATTGAATCATCAACACCATTTCCCAGCACTTTACCAAGTATAGTATCTCTTACTAATGGCTTTGGGGCTCATCTACATTTGTATATAAGTCATTTTAAAAGATTCCTCTCAGATGTATCAGTACACACCCACGCTTTTAGGTGCAGCGTGCACAATCTCTTTTCACAATCTCTCCATATATGGAACTAGACACGCCCTTTGGGTGGAGCATGGGTGGTGCCCCCTCAATGGGGCACTGTGCAAAATTCTACTACCAACTATAATCTCCCTGAAACTAATTTTTAAGTATGGTGTGAGGACACACACCACACCGCTGCCGGACAGCATCCACTTCAGACTGCATTTTCAACCAGTAAAGTGACCCGCTTAACCACCAACAACTTTAGGGTAACCCCTCCCACCCCTACTCCACATCAGGGAAATTACCACCACAGTCCACACCACCAACAGGGAGCACATTATTCCTGAGCACCAACATTTCCAGCACAATAAGTACATTTAGCAATAAAGTGTGTGGCTTAGTGCGACACCGCCAGAGCGCACACATATAAACCCACAGGACCAAGAAGAAACTTTTAACAAGCCATGTCTACTATTACTACGACAATCCCCCCCCCCCCCCTTCTAGCAGCAAGGTCAGCTGCAATTACCAGTAGAGGACCATAGGTTCCAGGTGAGGAACCTATGGGAAAAAGGGATCCCTAAAAGATTACCTTAGACCTTTTTGAGGTCGTCCCCCCCCCACTTCGCTGACCCTCCTGTTGAGACCGAGATCCAGTAACTGCATCCAAACTAATATGGAAACTGATAATGACATTTAGCATAAGATTATGAATAAATACCATTGCATTTTACTCAACATTTCTTCTCTTTTTTTTTTTCATTTTTCCAAACTGCACCATACACACAAATCGGTCAGAGGGGAGGCCTGCAGGAATGACTTTACTCCATTCCTTTGACCTCCCCTCTGAAAACTGGTTAACAGCACACCAGGTCTGTTCTTTCCTAGAGCTGGAGCTTCGAAACGCGTTGGTTGACAAGAGAGAAGTCGCCCCAAGCCGCAAGTCTGCCGAGCCGCAAAACACGCTACACGGAAGCTACCACCCGAACTTCTGGTATCGAGTGAGCTCTACGGCAGGAGGAAGTCCGTGGACGGAGAAAGAAAACTGCAAGAAGGTAACAGATAGGGACAGATAGCATATTGCCTCAAACAGTTGTACTTTCAGAGAAAAGGAACTACCTCCCCCAAAAACCATCACGGCAAAAAGGCACCTCACAATACCTACCCAAAATTCTCCTAGAAAGGAGCTGTAAACAAATCATTCAAGGCTATATGATTTTATTTAATTTTTAATAAACGGCATGTCACATGTTATTTTATCATATTGCACCTTTCCATATTTTTCAGATTTACTACATATTTAACAAGCGCTTAATTAATTTTTCTATATTGTATTAGTGTATCCATATTGAGCTGCTTACAAGCGCAGTAAATACGCTTTCCCCCATACATAGTGTCCATAAAAGATATAATAAACAGGGAGAAAAAGAAGACACAAATTTATTTATCAGACATTCAGAATTGCTATGTTATAGGGTCCAAGTTTCACACCAAATGCACATTGTAATGCGTATTTCCACTCATTTATCAGAATAATGTTCATATAATGAGGAAATAAAAAAGTAACCTTTATTATATTTAGTTAAAATAAATCAAGGAACACTGTAAGTAATAAAATACTTGGTGCTAAATGTATTTTTTTCAACAGCAAAAAAATAGTTTCACTGGATATTGTTAAATAGATATCCGTGTCCAATACCCTGACTCCGTATTCATATATTACTGCAATTTCTTTTATCATCTCTTGAGCTGTATTATAGAGGTATTAGGTTACACAATTATCAGACTAATTGAGCATACACGGGGCGATTTAAGCCCCATTTCTAAGTGATGTGACTAGATCAGTTCTCTGTTGAGAACACAAGCAGTGACAGAGCGCTCAGCGTACATTGCTGGTGCAGCGCTATGTGCTGAGCAATCTGCGCAATTCAGTGTCAACTCACCCGGTGTGTACGGGGCATTACACTGTTTCTACTAAGGACGCTTAAGGAGCCTACACACAGGGAGATGTTACTGAGCGATCTGAGCAATGTAGATCACTCAGCAAGAGCACTGACCCTGACCGGTGATTAACTAGATTTATCCAGCGTGCTGGATCCTAATCGCTGGGCGATCGCGCCGCACGGGCCGCGCATCCCTATCGTTATGGCCCCTACACACGGAGCAATATAGGGGTATTTTTTTTTTATCTAGTGAAATCGCTTAGAAATGCCATGAAATCACCATGTGTAGGGCCTTTATGAAGTGTCCTTAGTAGGAAGAGTGTGATCAGTATTATGTCTAAAGGGGCATACACTTAGGGTGATTCATCCTCTTTTTCTAAACGATCTGATTAGATTACTTAGAAAAGGCGCAGGGATCACTCCATATGTATGCCCTGCAGAGATGGCGATGCGTGGTCCCGTGCGTCACCATCATCCGTAGGGTGCTCGCACTGGCTTTCCCCAGATCGCGGGGCTTTGCCTATTAGAAATAGGTAAAGCCCCGCTGAGCGCGATCACTCAGAACAAAGCACCACAATGTGCTGAGCTGCTGCACCACAATGTAGGCTAAAAGCCAGGTCGCCCCTTGTGTTACGGGGCTTAAGCCTGACAATTGTGTAATCTAATACCTCTAAAATACAGCTCAACGGATGATAGAAGAAAATGAAGTCATTTATGAATACTGATTCTGTTCACTTCTATGTGGCCCAGTCCACGCTTTAATACAGAGTATTGGACACGGATATCTATTTAACAATATCTAGGGAAATAGTTTTTTTTGTTTTTGATACAAAATAAATACATTAAAAAAAGATTATATTATTACATACAGTGTCCCTCAATTTATTTGAACTAAATATAATTAAGGTTACATTTTATTTACTTATTATATGAACATTTTTTTTCTGATAAATGTGTGAAAATGTTTTTCAATGTGCATTTGGTGTGAAAATTGCACCCTATACCATACCATTTCTGAATGTCTGATATAGCAATGTAGTGCCCCCAAAAAGTGTCTTCTTTTTCTCCCTGTTTAGTATAAAGTAGATGGATTCCAAGGATTTTCTGATCAATTGTAAAATCTACATTACTTAGTGTTCATTCTAGCACCCGCCAACTTTGAAAACCCATGCATTTTTTTCTTCCCTGCCTGGGGTGTCGCTGTCTGCTGCAGTGCTTCTACCACAGTGTGGTCTGTATATCAGCACTGATATGCAAACCAGACCTGTGCTAGAAACAGCACAGCAGACAGCGACACCCCAGGCAGGGAAGAGGGAACTGCATGGGTTTTCAAAGTTGGCGGGTGCTAGAATGAACACTATTACTTGTTTTTAATGTGATCATTATATGGATTAATGTCACTTGAGGACTCTGAAGTGACCAATCACTGTCTGCAGCCTGATCTGTCCCTTTGTCACTACAGCCATAAGATTATTTAAAGCCCATGGCCAGATCATCGTCATTGTAGGGCTGCAATTATACTGTACCGCTAATTAACCATTATCAACATTTGTTCAATCCTGGTCAATGGTTGACAGACATAAATGGTAATTTTGTGCCACCTAAAAAGCAAAAATCTTTGTTCTAATTCCAAAGAAAAAAAACATGATCAGAACATTTAGCTTATAAATATTAAGCAGGAAAAAAACAGCATATCAGCCAATAACATCAATAAACCAGTAGTTAAGACAATCATTCATGGAACCTAATGCTACAAATTTTGTATGGTAAGCACTTAAATAATCTATAAAAAAAATAACAACTTTATTAATTATATAAACATAAAACACATGAGATAAAGTTTGGGCAAAGCAGTAATTAAAAGCGCAATAATTGATGCTTTAAGAAGAATAGACTAAGACAATATATAAACTCATAAAACATATGCTACCTTAATGTTGTTATTTTAATAAATGACAGTATATAAAAAGCATCACAACGACTGCAAGGACTAAGGATCAGATTTATTAAGCCTGATAATGCAGCAGCCAATCAGCTCCTAACTGGCAAGTTGCAGGCTGAGGTGCAGATGTATTAAGCCCGGTGAAGTGATAAAGTGGAAGGTGATAATACAACAGTCAATCGGCTCGTAACTGTCTTTTCCCCAACCCAGTCTGTAACTTGACAGTTCAGTGCCGATTGGCTGGTGTGTTATCCCCTTCCAATTTATCTCCACTTCATCATTTCTCCAGGCCTAATACATATGCTCCTGTGTTTGCAAAATGACAGTTAGGGGCTGACTGGCTGCTGCATTATAACCTTCCACTTTATCACTTCACCAGGCTTAATACATCTGCCCCGAAATCTCTGTTCTGAAAACCCAATATACTGTAGTAGGAAATGCCAAAATGTGTATAGATAATAACACAACAGGTGACACCCATATTTAGATTGCATATTATTTGTACAAGTGTTGCATTTGTTAATATATTAGTAGTACTGCTTAATGATATAAAGATACTCACTTTGCCAAAAGAGTTGGAATACAACGCAGGAGATCATCGTTATGTGACGGCTCAGTTCTAGCTGCAGTCCTCATTCAGGTAAACTAGCAGAGACCTCAGGCGAGGATGTGGCTTTATACAAAGACAGCTTCTTCCTCTGTCATGAAGCCAGCAGTGTTTCTGTAACCCATTTTTGTTTTCTGCAGAAAGAAGGCAATCCTCACAGAGGCTCAAATGGCTCAAAGGTTAAACATGCTAATGTACAGCAAAGGTGTGTTAGAAATTTGACACCCTTGGGTGGTACTCACCGGTCCACATGAGCCCAAACAATGAGGCCTGGTTCCCATTTTAGAAAATGAAGATGGAGCAGAAGATCGGGACTGTAGGGAAGAAAATGCAAACTGTGAACCGCAGACTGCCCTTGCATTAATCAATGGCTGATTGCGGTCGGCACTCATAGGCGGTTGCGGACTTCCCCGGTTATGTGAAAGCCATCACAGGCACAAAGTCTCAGCCACCTATTTGCACTCTCGCACGGAGATTCTTGTAACTTTGCTAAGAAAGGGAAGACAATAGTCTCTACGCTACTCTAACTAGCAGGGCTGTTTCTAGAGGCGGACAAGCTGTGCTGCCGCCCGGGGTGCCATGCGTGTCTGCACAGCTTGTCCGACACTGCTATATACACGAGGCACCAGCTCCCCCGCCCCTGCTTCACTTCAGAGGGGAGAAGAGTGCATTGCGCGTCTCTCCTTCCCCTCACTGTGTCCCTGTGACTGGGCCATCAGAACTTCCAGACTGGCTCCTGATATTGGCTGCTGGCCCGCGAGCCAATCAGAACTCGCTGGCCGGAAGCCAATCAAAAGCCAGCCCACGAGGTATGATTGGCTGAATGCCCAGTCACAGGGACAGTGGACACAGTGAGGGGAAGGAGATACACGCAATGCACCGAGCGCACCCCTCTTGTCTCCTCGGGAGCGGCAGCAGGGTCAGTGGCAGTGGAGGAGACAGACAGCACGGGGACACCAGACTGGGGTGAGGGCAGGAGAGGCATGCACTGCACCCCACCCACAGCGTGGGCGAGTGAAGCGAGCCCCGCAAGGGGACACAGACGCTGCTGTGACTGAGACGCTGCCGCCATGAAACTAAACATGTACCTAAAAAGCTATCAAAATGTTTTCCGAGGCACCTGTTTTTGCTGTTTCTGTGGTCAGTAGGATCATGTGTGCTCTAAATGAGAGGCAAAGCTTTAGTTTTAAATTTTCTGGTGCTAGAGCAGTTTGATTAACGAGATACCGTTGCAGCTCTTTTCCCACTTTTTTTACATCATTTTTTCCATTTTAAATCCACCAGGCACAGGTGGCTGCATGTTGAGTACCATTTGTATTTCTTTTTTATATTTCTTTTTTTCAATTTTATATTAAAAAGATTATTAATTGTACAGATGTGTCCACATACATTTATCCTCCATCTGATACAAGTCGCATTATACATAACGCCTGAGCTCTGTGTGACACAGCAGCGCTGGACATCTTAATTGCAAAATTGAGTGAATAGTGAGCACAAGCAGCTTCTGCTGATTACGATATGTGGCATGCATATATAATGTGTATGACTGCAGATGTGTCTGAATAAGAACCAAAACGTCACAGCGAAATGCCGGGAACTGGCAAAAAGTGCAGATTTTCCGACTGTCGGAAAAATCGCCACAGATTGAAAACCCTCCATAGACTAAGTTCCGCTGCGGCAACGACTGATGTGAATTTCCAAAGGCTCTATATATATTCAATATGTGCCGGTAGTAATAATAATAATAATAATAATAATGTGTGTGTGATGAGGAGTCTACACAGGAAACCCACAGTTTCTGTACTGAAATCAGTTACTCTAACACCTACACTTCAGTGCCAACCAGGGGGATATTTAAAATTCACATTTCAGTGATTACCAGTTCCATAAGTACAACAAGTATGTGGACATGTTAAAACAAATCACTGTTTTAGAATCATTAGAAAATCCTATCAGCCTTCAATCATTTCCTGAATTAACTACTGTGGTCAGCCAATCAGAACATAGCAGCTGTAGACCATATCAGCCAATGCAGGGTTGGAGTGGACCACAGGGAAAATTCTTGGAGGCCCCTCTCCTTCATTAGGGAATGGTTTGCAGATGAGTTTGAAGAAACTCAGGGAGCCCGAGGTATGCTCCCAACACCCATTACAGTGACCTTAATCGTGCATAGGGGGCCATACGTACGAATGGACCCTCTCCCAAAGGAGAAGGGCCCCGTTACTCCCCTAACCCCTCTCAGACATAAGGCCGAAGAGGGGAAAAAAGGGATCGGTGGGTCCTCTTCACCGAAGCTCAGAGACCCTCTTTCCTCAACCCCGGAAGGGTTAGTGCGGTAGGTCCTCCGCACTCGAAGGTTTGGAGAGACCCGCAGTAGGCTTCCCTCCGCCTTGCGGCTCGGGTTGCCCTCGAGGGACCGAAGCTCTCCCCAAAAGGATGAGAGCTTAGGTACATTGGGGAGTGGATGGCCCATAAGGATCATACACACAGCCCAAAAAAAGTGACAGACTACAAAAAACGGAAAACATGAAAAGTTACAAACGTGAGAGGGAAAATAAATAAATAAAGAGACCCCAGCCAAAAGGTCCGGGGTAAGGAGAGTGGGCAGTGCAAGTGTCATTATTGTGCATAGTGATTTTGGGCTCACCCGTGCATGTTCCGTCACCCCCGAGTTTTCCCGGGGGCACAGTACAGCCTTGGGCTCCAGGCAGCCAGCGTCTGACCAAGTGTTTCTCTGCTCCCACCTAGGGCACTTTCCAGGCCCTGGCATAGGAATGGATACTCCACTGGGCTTTTCGAATGACTCCCTTAGGGGTTGAGGCCCCCTCGGAAGAGCAATATACTCAGTCTCAGTGTTTCTCCGATCCCAAGGTTAAGGTATTAAGCTGGGCTTTTCGCTGACTCTTCAGAGGCTACGAACCTCTGGAATGGGAGCAATCTACTCAGTCCCAGCGCTTCTCCGCTCCTTGGGAATGGATTCTAGACTGAGCTTTCCGCTGTCTCATCCTTCAGGGGCTACAAACCCCATCAAGACAGTCACCTACTGGGCCCAGTGTTTCTCCCCCCCTCCTACCAGTGGGTTTACGTAAACAACACCTCCCACCACATGGCAGAGGTGAAGGTACTCAGTCAGACTATTCCCTGCTCCCAGGCATGAGGGGTCCCAAACCCTCCGCCCATCAGAGCTTCTGCAAGGGGCTAGTCCATACCCACTGATAAGAACAGATACTACACATGAACTTAGCCAAAAGGCAGAGAAGAGGGAACAGTTTCCAGATTGTGCACTTGAATCAGGCCCTAGGCATAGACGCCCGGCTCTGTTTTACAGTCATGGTGGTTGTTTGTGGGGCAACTGTTGGTGGCTCCACATTTGCGCTGCCTGTCTGGGTTCAGATAAGGCAGCAGTCAGCAGGACAGGAGTCTGCAGCATGAGGGGAGTGCTGGAGTGGGAGCAGACTGCTTCCAGTTACAAACATTCATCTCCGTTCAGGGAGCTGCCGGCAGGGAACCCACAAAGCTGAGTGGACAGAAGGGGAAGCACCCGAGCAGGCGCAGAGTCATGGCAACGGCTGCTGGACTACAGTGGGGGAGAGAGGAGACCCACTAAGGCCAGTGGTCTTGGTGGAGGGCTGTTGCACATACCCAGATGCAACAGCTCCTCCTCCCATGGGCCTTTACAAAGTCTGACTCCATGCAGTTAAACAACCACCAAGTCAATAAATCTAGCACTCACAAGCGCAATAAAAGTAAAATATTTATTTACAGTTATGTAATACCCAATGAAATCTGGGGTCTATCATGTGAATTGGGGTTTCATACCACAATGTGTGTCAAAAGCACTGCCCTATCTTTTATGTAATGGGATATAGGGGGTTATTCACACAGACCAGAACAGACCATTCAAATCAGGACCGATGTCTGGCATTTGAGCCGGAGGGCGTGGGTGTATAGTAGTGCCCATGGGAACACCCAGCATTTCATGGGCGTTGCCATGTAAACGCTGGGCATTCCCATGGTAATCGGGCCGTGACGTTGGTGCTGGGGGCCCACTTTCTCCCGAGGGTGCACACAAGTAGAAGTGACCTGAGTCACTTATTTATGCATGCACGTTTCACCCTGTGTTATACGAGTACCTTCTGGCATAATGCCAAATATTGCCTATTCAGGGGACAATGATACCGCTGAGACATGGTGTCATGTAGCATATTTCCACACTTGGGTTAAAAAAAACATATTATGGGACACTGCCATAAGCAATGGTATATTTCTGAACTCTGTGAGCCGCATCTAAGGTATATAGATGATCATCAAGCAAGTCCATCAAATAGCGACAATGTGGTGACAAATATGTACTGTGTAAGACATTCAGTCACAATTCTGTATAGGAAACAGGGACTAATTTAATGGAAGACTCCAAAGTTTTCAACAATTTTTTTGATACTCAATGAGGGGAGACCGTCTCTCCATTGTGACATCCTTGTCCTAATACCATCATGTTGAAGAGGAGTATAGAGGAATGTATAGTGGACAGTGATTGCCTTAAAAGGGGTATTTTACCGCCGTAATAGATTATCTAGTGGTTTATTATAGTCAATTGGGGAGAGCACCCTGGAGAGACCGGCTACATAATGTTGGACCTGTGGATATGCTATAGGGAAGGAACGGAAGAGTGAGAATTTTTCAACAGCTCTATCCACAAAGTAACCCAGGGTAGTTATCCCACGACGTCTCCATAATGTGAACAGGTGTTATGCATTGCCATCTTGAAACCTCGGGTTTGAGATGAAAGAAGATATAGTGACACAGATGGATAGGTTAAGCTGTTGAGTATGACGTAGTATATGCCAAACCTTGCGTGTAGTCATAAGCGACGGGTTGTTCCGAAGTGAGGCACGTATTTTTTCATCACGCAAGTGCAAAAAAACCTATTAAATTGTCACCGTTTAAAAAATTAGATGGTACTTGTGTATTATCTGGGCGCCCGATGTTAAAATTGTATGCCACTACCTTAAGCATGCGATGCGACACGATTTCCCTTGAAGACAAAATCGCGTCGCATTTTATGCTAATGTATGGTATACAATGCGATGCGACGCGATTTTGGCTAAATACCCCCCATTTTTATATGTACACGCACCCAGATGCCGGTTTCATATGTGAAATGGCCCCCCAGACCCCATTTTTAATTGTATACCCACCCTGATGGCTAAATGCCCCCCATTGTTAACGCCACCCCACTGTCAACGACAACCCGAAGCGTGGCGAGCACAGCGAGCCCGCGAGGGGCGGCGGTACGCGACCTCTGACCTTTTCATACCCCACTATCCACGTCGGCGTGGAGTTGATTTTATATAGTGTGGCGAGCGCAGCGAGCGGACAAGAATTACATGTGAAGTAATACGCGTCCCCTCGCTGTGCTCGCCACACTTTATAAAATCAACTCCACACCAACGTGGATAGTGGGGGTATGAAAAGGTTGGAGGACGCGTACCGCTGCGCTCGCCACGCTTTGGGTTGACGTTGATAGTGGGGTGGCGTTAACAATGGGGGGCATTTACCCATCAGGGTGGATATACAATTAAAAATGGGGTCTGGGGGGCCATTTCACATATGAAACAGGCATCTGGGTGCCTGTACATATAAAAATTGCGTCAAATCGCGTCACATCGCATCGCATTCAATATGATTGTATGCGATGCAACGCGATTTTAACCCCTTCCCGACATTTGACGTACATTTACGTCATGGTCGGGAAGTACTTCCCGACACATGGCGTAAATGTACGTCATGGCTTTAAACTGTCACCGCGTCTATAGACGCGGTGACAGTTTAAACATGTCTGCTGTCCCTGACAGCAGACATGTCCCTGCATGCCCAGGGGGGGCTGCGATGCCGCCCCCCCCGTCGGCGATCGCTGTGATTGGCTGTTCAGTGTGAACAGCCATTCACAGCGTTTTCTGTGTCACCGGCGAATAACGTTCGCCGGTGACACAGGGATCGGAGGTGATTGGTGCTGTAAAGTACAGCACCAATCACCGCGGGGTGTAAGGGTGACACTGGTGTCACCCCACCTCACCCCGCCCGCCCCCAAAGGCCGTGATTGGTTCGTCGGACCGACGAACCAATCACAGCCATGGAGGGGGGTTTAAACTAACGGTGACTGCACTGCAGACGCCATTCCGGTCTGGAATTGCGTGCAGTGCGGTCACCGTGCCTAGCTGCCGCGATATACTGACCAGAACCTTGCAAAATACTTACCTGATCACTGCTTGGGATCTTGCTACTTGTTGTGACTTCCAGTGTTGTGCTGTGCTGTGTTGTGCTGCTGCAGTGTCATCGAGTTTTAGATAGAGAGATAGAGAGAGAGAGAGATAGAGAGAGATAGAGAGGGCTAGTGACAGAGTGCTATATTTTGTGCTGCTGCAGTGTGATAGATAGAGAGATAGATAGAGAGATAGAGAGAGATAGAGAGAGATAGAGAGAGATAGAGAGATAGTGACAGATTGTGCTATATATTTTTTATATAACTGACTGCTGCCCCCCCCTTTTGTGCTGATCAGTATAAATTAACTGATCAGCAACTTTTTGGGGGCGCAGGTTTTTTTTTTAGATAGATATACCTGTCAGTGCTGCTGCTGCAGTGTCATAGAGTGATAGATAGTGAGAGATAGAGAGATAGAGAGAGATAGTGACAGAGAGTGATAGAGACTGCTATATTTTGTGTCTGCTGCCCCCCTTTTGTGCACCCCCAGCAACTTTTTGGGGGTGCAGGGGTTATTTTTCATATATATAACTGTCAGTGCTGCTGCTGCAGTGTCATAGAGTGATAGTGAGAGATAGAGAGATAGAGAGAGATAGTGACAGAGTGATAGAGAGTGCTATATTTTGTGTCTGCTGCCCCCGCCTTTTGTGCTGATCACTATATCTGAGGTGATCAGCAACTTTTTGGGGGTGCAGAGGTTTTTTTTTTTTTATATATATACCTGTCAGTTGCTGCCAGTTGCACTGTCAGTTGCACCAAAGGTTGTGCACCTGCTGCCCCTCACTGGTAATCAGTGTCGCATCACTGATCACCTTTTTTTTTTTTTGAGGGTGCTGTGGGGTCTTTTTTTAATTTTTTTTTTACACACACTGTGATTTTGTGGGTGTCCTGTGGCCACTGTGCGCTGATTAGTGACGTACATCACTGATCAGCTTTTTCGGCACAGGGTTGATCTTTTTTTTTTTTTTTTGGATCAAATTCCTGTTGCCTTTGAGCGCTGTTCAGTGACGGACGTTACTGACCAACATCTGTGCTCAATTTTTGGCGCAGGACCTTTTTTTTTTTTTTTTAACCCCTTCAATTTTTTTTTTTTTTAACCCCTTCAATTTTTTTTTTTTTTATTGGGATCAAATTCCTGTATAAAGTATTTTTTTTTTCTGCACTACATACACACTACATACCCCCCGGGTTGAAATAAAGTTTGTACCCCCCCCCCCCTACACTATACACGTGTTGAAACATTTCACTACCAGTAACACAAAAATAAAAATGGCATCCCAAATGGCATCCCAAATGTCATCCCAGTCATCCAGAAGAATGTATTCAGCGGAGGAGGCATATGCCATGCTTGCCTCTGACTCTGACACAGCCAGTGAGGCAAGCGGGGAATTTGAAGGATTCATCTTAAGCTCCTCTTCCTCCTCTAGTGATGAGGGACCCCCTCAAAGACGCCCCCGTAGAGCAGCTGAGACCCCCCCCCCAATAATTGATCTCGTATGGACCCCACCACCAGACAATTTTGAGCCCCAGGTTCCTGAGTTTTTGGCCATCCCAGGAATCCAATTTGATTCCACAGGTCTCAGAGAAATTGACTTTTTCAAATTATTTTTCTCTGATGATTTTATAAATTTAATGGTGGACCAAACTAATTTATATGCCCAGCAGTTTATTGCTCAAAACCCCACGTCATCATTTGCTAGGTGGACCCCTGTAGATGCAGTAGAGATGATGACGTTTTGGGGTCTGGTGTTTCATATGGGCATAGTAAAAAAGCCAGAAATTAGGCAATATTGGAGTACAGATGTTCTGTACAGCACCCCACTTTACCGTATGGCCATGACCCGGAATCGTTTTGAGTTAATCCTTAAATTTTTGCATTACAACGATAATGCACAGTGCCCACCCAGAGATGATCCCACCTTTGACCGGCTATTCAAAGTCAGGCCGGTCATTGATCACTTCAGTGCCAAATTTGAAGAGATGTACATCCCAGATAAATTCATTTGCATAGACGAGTCCCTTATACATTTTAAAGGAAGGGTTAAATTCCGCCAGTACCTTCCCAGTAAGAGGGCAAGGTATGGCATAAAAATGTATAAGCTGTGTGAAAGCACCTCAGGGTACACCCACAGGTTTAGGGTATATGAAGGGAAGGATTCAAGAATTGAACCGCCAGAATGCCCCCCCTCCCTCGTAGGTGTTAGTGGAAAAATTGTCTGGGATTTAGTGCACCCCTTCCTGGATAAAGGTTATCACCTCTATGTGGATAACTTTTACACCAGCATCCCCCTGTTTAAGGCCCTTGGTTCAAGAGGTACAGCAGCTTGCGGTACTGTGCGCAAGAACCAAAGAGGCCTCCCAAAAACGCACATTGCCCAAGTAATGAGAAGGGGTGAAAGCAGGGGAATATGCACCGAAAATATGTTGTTGGTCAAATATAAGGACAAGAGGGATGTCCTTATACTGACAACAATTCACGGAGACAGTACCACCTCCGTCCCTGTACGAGGTACCAGTACCCACACCTCCAAACCTAATTGTATCCTGGATTACAATAGGTACATGGGCGGAGTGGATCTTTCAGATCAGGTACTGAAGCCGTACAGTGCCCTGCGGAAAACAAAAATCTGGTACAAGAAGCTGGCCGTGTATATCATCCAGATGGCACTGTATAACGCTTACGTGCTATTCCGTTCTACCAGCCAGAGGGGGACATTTATGCACTTTCAAGAGGAAGTCATAAAGGGCCTAATATTTGGGAACCAGCAGGCAGAGGGCCCCAGTACTTCTAGTACTGGCCCCCGTATTGTACCAGGGCAGCATTTTCCTGATGAAATCCCCTCCACTGGAAAAAAGGGCAGGACACAAAAAAGGTGCAAAGTTTGCTATAAAAAGGGAATAAGAAAGCAAACTATTTTCCAGTGTGACACTTGCCCCGACAAACCCGGCCTATGTATAAAGGAGTGTTTTAAAATATACCACACATCTATGGATTTTTAGGTTCATCATTTCACCGTGCTTCGGGGGTCTTGCTAATGCCACATAGCACCCACCATTCATTCCACCAGAATCTGAGCCGCAAAATCCAAAAATCACTCCTTCCCTTCTGAGTCCTGCCATGCACCCAACTGGTATTTTTTGGTCACATGTGAGGCATTGCCGTACTCGGGAGAAATTGGGGCACAGATTTTGGGGTGCTTTTTCTCCTTCATACCTTATGAAAATGAAAAATTTTGAGCCAGAACTGCATTTTTGTGTAAAAAAATGTAATTTTTCATTTTCACTGCCCAGTTGTATCAAAATTGGTGAAACCCCTGGGGGTTTGAAATGTACACTATACCCCTAGATGAATTCCCTGAGGGGTGTAGTTTGCAAAATGGGGTCACTTGTGGGGGGTTCCACTGTATTGGTGCTTCGGGGGTCTTGCTAATGCGACATAGCACCCACCAAAATTCCACCAGAATCTGAGCTGCAAAATCCAAATATCACTCCTTCCCTTCTGAGTCCTGCCATTTTTTGGTCACACATGAAGCATTGCCAAACTCGGGAGAAATTGGGGCACAGATTTTGGGTGCTTTTTCTCCTTCATACCTTCTGAAAATGAAAAATTTTGAGCCAGAACTGCATTTTTGTGTAAAAAATTAAATTTTTCATTTTCACTGCCCAGTTGTACCACAATTGGTGAAACCCCTGGGGGTTTGAAATGTACACTATACCCCTAGATGAATTCCCAGAGGGGTGTAGTTTGCAAAATGGGGTCACTTGTGGGGGGCTTCCACTGTATTGGTGCTTCGGGGGTCTTGCTAATGCGACATAGCACCCACCAACATTCCACCAGAATCTGAGCTGCAAAATCCAAAAATCACTCCTTCCCTTCTGAGTCCTGCCATGCACCCAACTGGTATTTTTTGGTCACACATGAGGCATTGCCGTACTCGGGAGAAATTGGGGCACAGATTTTGGGGTGCTTTTTCTCCTTCATTCCTTGTTAAAATGACAAATTTGGAGCCAGAACTGCATTTTTGTGTAAAAAAATGTAATTTTTCATTTTCACTGCCCAGTTGTATCAAAATTGGTGAAACCCCTGGGGGTTTGAAATGTACACTATACCCCTAGATGAATTCCCTGAGGGGTGTAGTTTGCAAAATGGGGTCACTTGTGGGGGGGTTCCACTGTATTGGTGCTTTGGGGGTCTTGCTAATGCGACATAGCACCCACCAACATTCCACCACCAAAAATCACTCCTTCCCTTCTGAGTCCTGCCATGCACCCAACTGGTATTTTTTGGTCACATATGAGGCATTGCCATACTCGGGAGAAATTGGGGCACAGATTTTGGGGTGCTTTGTCTCCTTCATTCCTTGTGAAAATGAAAAATTTTGAGCCAGAACTGCATTTTTGTGTAAAAAATGTAATTTTTCAGTTGCACAGCCCAGTTGTATCAAAATTGGTGAAACCCCTGGGGGTTTGAAATGTGCACTATACCCCTAGATGAATTCCCTGAGGGGTGTAGTTTGCAAAATGGGGTCACTTGTGGGGGGGTTCCACTGTATTGGTGCTTCGGGGGTCTTGCTAATGCGACATAGCACCCACCAACATTCCACCAGAATCTGAGCTGCAAAATCCAAAAATCACTCCTTCCCTTCTGAGTCCTGCCATGCACCCAACTGGTATTTTTTGGTCACATATGAGGCATTGCCATACTCGGGAGAAATTGGGGCACAGATTTTGGGGTGTTTTGTCTCCTTCATTCCTTGTGAAAATGACAAATTTGGAGCCAGAACTGCATTTTTGTGTAAAAAAATTAATTTTTCATTTTCACTGCCCAGTTGTACCACAATTGGTGAAACCCCTGGGGGTTTGAAATGTACACTATACCCCTAGATGAATTCCCTGAGGGGTGTAGTTTGCAAAATGGGGTCACTTGTGGGGGGGTTCCTAAATTTTAGCATCTTATGGTGCCTAGAAACCTACATGGTGCCTAAAAAATAATCTCATAAAAAGGAGGCTCCAAAATCAAGTAGGTGCTCCTTCTATTATGAAGCCTGTGGTTTGGTCAACGTGCACACTAGGGCCACATATAGGATATTTATGAAAACAAAAGAATTGGGGGAATCAATTTTTAGTCACATTTCTCTAGTAAAATGTACTGTGTTCCTTAGAAAAATGTATTAAAATTGCAAATCTGCAAAAAAAATGAAATTTTGAAATTTCACCTACACTTTGTTTTAATTCCTGTGAAACACCTAAAGGGTTAACAAACTTCCAAAATGCTGTTTTGAATACTGTGAGGGGTGCAGTTTTTGAAATGGCATCATTTATGGGGGTGTCTCACATACAAGTCCCTCAAAGTCACATCAGAACTGAACTGGTCCCTAAAAAAATCAGTGTTTGAAATTTTCTTGAAAATTTGAAAATTTGCTTTTCATATTGTAAGCCTCCTAGTGTCCAAAAAAATTAAAAGGAAGTTGAAATAATGATGGAAACATAAAGTAGACATATGGTCTATGTTAGTTATTAACTATTTTGAGTGGTATGATTATTTGTCTCACAAGCAGAAAATTTAACATTTTGCAAATTGCTAAATTTTCCATTTTTTTCCGACATTTTGGTATTTTTCACAAAAAAACACAGACTGTATCGACGAAAATTTACCACTAACTTGAAGTACAATGTGTCACGAAAAAACAATCTCAAAATCACTGGGATAAGTAAAAGCAAAAAAAAGTTATCCCCACTTAAGTGATACATGTCAGATTTGAAAAAAAGGGCTCTGTCAGGAAGGCAAAAACATGCTGTGTCAGGAAGGGGTTAAGGTGTGATGAAAAAAAATCGGGCGCCCAGATAATACACAAGTACCAATTCGATTCTCAATGATTCTATTTTTATGTATGTAGGAAGAAATTGTGGCTGATGGAAATTGCGCACATGGTACCAGCCACACCGATACAGCAGTGGTTCCATTCTATGTTTCAACCCATGCTCTTCTTGCCCTGAATCCAGCCCTGCCATCTCCTCTTGTTGGCTGAGACCTTGATCTTATTGAGGACATGGCACGGTTCTGGTCTGCTAGAATGGTTAGATTGAACTTTGTGGTTTTTTAGCAGGCGACATTATACAGCTTGAACTCCGTGGTCTATGTGTAAATGTATGCAAGTTACCCTTAGTGATCTTGAGAAGAAAAAAAACCCACAACGCTACTTTAAAAAAATAAAAAAAATAATAATAAAAAAAAGGTGTTTATGATAGTGATACATATACTTATGCTGAGGTGCTCAAAACATAATGAGCCCTGTGTGGCCTCTATGGAACATGCAAGGCCTGCTGAGTGTGTTCAGTTTCTTGTTCCTGGGTCCTTCCAAACTGGCGTATTCTGCCATGATGTAATCGCTCACCCTTCGCTGGCCCGAATTTGCTTAAAATTGCTCTCAACCCTATGGAGGTGCGAGCGCTATTCTGTCTGCCACAAAGTGCGCCTGATGCCGGGATGATTCGTGAATCATCTGCACCTAATAGGATCGACTCCCTAAGAGCTGTACATTTACTGCCAGGGTTGAGGAGAAGCCAAAAATATCACTTTCAGGTGTAGCAAAAACTGTATTTATTGTTTAACCTAATGGTTTTCCAAAGGCAATCAAATACACAAACTTACCCAATGGTGAAAGTAGCTTCCTAATGGAGAACAGGAAAGAAAGTACAATAGTGTTCTGCGAGATGGCGATGTATTCTTGTGAATAAATACAGCACTATATGGCTTGTAGTCAAGGCGTAGAAAGGCATCTTGCAGTGGCTGTTGTATGGGATTCGGCATGAAAAGCCGGCGGTCGGGATCCCGGCGTTCAAAATGCCGACGCCGGAATCCCGAAATCCCAACAAGGGGGGGACGTGTATCGCCCCCCCTTGCGGGCTCGCTGCGCTCGCCACGCAGCGGGCCCGGTGCCTCGCTACACGCGGCACACTAATTTATTCTCCCTCCGAGGGTGTCATGGACACCCACGGGGGAGAAAGTGTCGGGATTTCGGCGTTTGGGATTTCCGCGTTTGGGATTCCGGTTGTATGTTATTCCTCCTCTAGTGCTATATAAAATATACATACAATGATACCCTAATCCCTGTATTTACAATATCTACACCAAAGCTGAAACAAAATCCAATAACCATTTACAAAACTAGATTTGCAATTTGCCAGAGAAGCCAATATACATTTGTACAGGTTTTGAAAGAGAATACAAACAGGTCACAGTCACGTCCAAAGGTCACGTAACACCAGCCGCTGAATACGTCCTCAGGCAGAACGCAAACCGTACGGTCTGAAATATAAGGCAGCTGTACATATGGGTTTGCAGGCAGAGCACTATTACACAATAAGGTCATTACAGAATGGATTTGGCAAGGGAAGTGGCAGCCCAATGCCAGTCTTACAGTCCGCGAGACTCCTATACGTTCCATATTATTCATCGGCACTTTCTGTACGCCGCGCTGACACAGGACGAGGGTTAGAATCTTAATTCTGTTCTTATTTCTGGAACATTCTGCAGCGGTTATTCAAAATACACAAATAGAGTTCTTATTTCTTTTGGTTGCACTGTGAGAATAAAGTCCTCTATTGGCTTCATAGGTTTCCTTTGATCTGCAAAATAAAAAAAAAATATTTCTTGTGGATGTCAGAAGCTCAATAAATACAATACTGAGGCTGATTCAGAGGTGGACTCAGAAGTGCAAGCAGCTGCCAACCAGTGCCTTTATGCAAATGGCACTACAAAGTTCTTCCCTTGTGTGATCCATGTCTAAATGTACTGTACTAGGGGCGCGATGCCTTTCAGCGTCCATACACGCCAACGTACCAACTGGTGCTTCTAAACCAAACGCGGTCTCTCCCATGTGCTGTGTCTTGATCAGAGTATAACCAAATATGGGAGCATCCGTGTATACAACCACTTTCACAGACACACCCATAACAACGGCAGTACGATGGACCGTCTCTGTAGGTGCCACAAGACTCCGACCGGAAACATCACTACACTTCTCTCTGCATGTTCCTACAACTCTGTACAGAAACAATGATGCACGGTGAAACTTAGATGCACGTGCGGTAGCAAAATATAGCTCTGCTATGTCTGACATGGGCAGTGCTTCCACCTCTGAATCAGGCCCATTCTGCAGACAGACAGCGCATTGTTTACAGACAACACGGAGCCAGGCGGGTGTTACATGTAAAATGGAAGCAACAGCAGTGGTAACTTCAGGGAAGTAACATTTGAGGTTGGTTTTTACTTAGAAAATTCCCCCAATTAGTGTCATGTCTACGCTCGCTTAGCTTGGCACACTATTCTATTCTCCATGTATGCCGGCATGAATAGTGAAGAACTAGCCAGCGAAAACTCATGTCCATCTTGTATACCCTTTCCATGTTAACATTTTGACTGTTTATCTAGACACAGTAGATTTATCAACCTGAACCCCCTAGGCAGCATATTCTCATCTTTTACTAGCAAGAACTGAGTGGACTTGAGGACACGTAGCACTCCTCCCCACAAGGGATTCCGTAGTTACGGCCATGTACAAATTTCAGGGTTACAGATGGGAGACCCAGTACAGTGTTCTCTCACAGGTACACCTCGCTCAATAAATGTGGTCTACATCATATGTCCACAAAATGTGTTCTCTTTTACAAATAGAGGACTTTGTACAGAGATAATGCTGTAACCTCTGACCACCGAAACTGACAGACTTCCTGTGGACCTGGTTCTTATACCAATAAAAGTTTGCACAGCTGAACTAATGAGCTTTATACATTCACAGACCAAGCTAAAAGAATATAATTATTTAATGCAGCAATCCCATAAGCTTTATTAATAGAATATTTTTCATTTGTTTTTATTCTTTTTTTAGACTGCTGTCCTACAGAAAGTCCTTGAATAGCATCCTAATCAGTCCAATGGCACATGAAGTAGTGAGCAGTGAGGCTTTCGAACACATCTCTGAGCTCTAACAGCACAGTGACATAATCTTTCTACTAACTTGCATCACACGACATATGTAAGCGGATGTCGGAGTAGCAGACTGAATGTATCTCTGACTGCCATCCTTGCTTTCCCTCCGAAGAGATTTTGAAAGCATAAAATAAGTTATGGGTAAATAGCTAATAAAAACTAGAAGCATGCCTAAAAAGGGATTTATGGGGATATTTTTAACAGTTGGAGAAAAAAAAAGAACCAAACATCAGCTCTGTAAATTTTTGAAACACAGCTTGTGAGAGGAGTTAAAGCAGTATTTTTCTATCTTCAACTTTACAAATACCACCCATAACTTAAAAAATACAGTATATAAAAAAAAAATTCAGCAGATGTGTCCTCATACATGTTTGGTGCTGTCACACCAAACCATCTTGGCACACCAGGTCAAGTGAACATTTTCGAGCTATGGGCGTATTTTTTGCTTCTTTTTCATAGAAAATGCTTCAAATTACAACACAGTGCGACTGGGACGCACAAGGAGACTGTGCGGAGTAATTCATATGACACTCGCAATTGCGTGCGGCTGAGTCTATGAATCTGTATACAAAGTGCTACAATGTAGCAGCTGCAACTTTTTCCAATACAAGTTTGGTCCTGCGCCACATACAGACTCAGTCGCACACAAAATTTAAGCAAATGGTTCTTATTTTTTCTTTCTTAACTCAGTTAATACCCAAATAGCATAAAGCAATGTTAATACTCTATATCAGTTGTATATCTTGCTGTATATTATTAGATCTAATTATCTTGCTGTATAACACCAGGCCTAATTCTTGTTCAAAAAATTATTTATTCTATGAATACTGTACAACTGTATCTCATTATCTGCTTTGGATAAAAATAATAATAAAAATAATAATTAAAAAAAAGTGTCATATCACATTAATTAGGCATCTTGCGCTGCATTAAGTATTGAGGCATTTCGCGCTGCATGGCATATTGGGGCTAGATGTAGGAGGCATCTCACGCTGCATGGCGTATTAGGGATAGTTAGGCAATTCGCACTGCATGACATACTGTATTGGGGCTAGATTATGGGGTATATTCAATGCCAAAAAGTGACTATGACGGTGAGCAGTGCCGATAGCTCGCCGTCATAGCCGCAGGTCAGTATTCAACTGACCCCGCCCCCCACACTCGCTGTTTCCACCTTGTCTGTTCCCTAAGGTGAGGTGGAAACAGCTAGTGTGGCGAGGCTCGTCACAAAATGAGGCCGTCTCACTGCATTTGCGGTGAACCTCACCATTTAGGGGAAACCTCATCATCCACCGACAGCGAGGATTCCCCGGAACTACATGGCGTATTTGGGCTAGATTATGAGGTATCTTGCACTGCAGGATGTATTGAGGCTAGATGTAGGAGGCATCTAGCGCACTGCATGGGGTATTGAGGCTAGATTAAGCAACCCTTAGTTACATTATACTGCTGCTCTCAGCAGCTCATGAGGCTAGCCCTACCTACAGTCCTTAATTTGGGAAGACACAGAACTAATAAATACAAATTCTTTGTAGGTTTCAACCTACCTTTACTATTGGTTCTAGAGGACTTCCACTTCCATCGTTCCATAGTGCTCAGGTCCCAGGTTCCGGTAAGAGAACGCTCATTCACTAACGTCACAGTCCCAATCCCTTTCAGGAGAGACTAACACAATATAGCATTCAGTAACTCCTTTCCACAATTTCCTTTCTGAGTCTATCGCCATTTGCCAGCTGCCGCCAGAAGGGGGCGCGCCTGCAGGAGACGCTCGCGCACCTGTTCTGTCAGAGCCCACTGCCGCCCTCCGCCACTCCCCCATAGCTGCCCACACCCCCCACTCACCCTGCCCATCTCCATGAAGCGGAGACAGGCAGGGAATCCGCTCCCGGTCCCCGCCAGATGGGGCTCCTGACCGCCAGCCTGCGTCAGCTCAGGAGATCTGGCGATAGTTCAGGCTGGCTGACGGCTGCTCCATCGGTATATTGATTGAGCCCATTGTTTAAAGCCTTTACGGTATTATTATTGGTTGTAAAGGCAAGATTTCCAAAACTGAGGTTTCCCGATACTTAATTCAGGGACAAAAGCAAAAGAAAAACTACTGCTATAAACAGAAACTTTTATGTAGTTGAATAGTTTTACATTGTGTATAAAACGTTACCTGCGCTGCACTATTTTATATTTTTATGGGAACCTAGGGATAAATTCACCAAAGCTTCTAAAAATAAAACAGAGGTGATATTGCCCATAGCAACCAATCAGACTCTATTTATTATTTTCTAGGGTGCAATAGAGAAATTATAGAATCTGGTTGGTTGCTATGGGTAACATCACCTTGCAATGTTTAAAGAAAGAGGCAACAGGAATCCTGATGTGTGAGTGAGGCTGAGGCTGGATTTTGGGAGGTTACTTATGGTGCCCCGTACATGGCTCACGATGTGCTGCGTGCGTTTAAAACGAGATGTGATGCAATCTAGTTCAAAATGTATGGCCAGCACATACTTTATGTGCTGTGCGGTGGGATGTGCGCAGGAGAGCGCATCGCATCGCACCTGTCCATCGCATTGTGTATGGGCACCTTAAGGCAGTGGCTTAGGGAACAGGGCAGGGTGCGATGTTGTCAATTGTGAGGTTACAGGGATCATGATAGACTTCTCGCTGTGTTAGCATTTTTGGCATTTTAGTGTCACTTCCCCATAATGCCCCCAGTAGTGCCTCTTAGACACATAATAGCCCACAGTATTGCCAGCCGCTCATAATGCCCACAGTAGTGCCTTGCACATAATGCCCACAGTAGCCTGTGGGCCAATCAGAACCTGGGGGCGGGGCTTCATGTGAGTCAGGAGCGGAGCTATACTCCATATGCCTGCCCATTGGGGAGAAAAAAAAAAAAACTTTTCGGTTATGCTTGCCATTGATGGAGGGAAACCATTTGATTCTCCCCCATCAATGGCAAAACTATTCTACATCATCCACAAACCAATGGCCACCTCTACTCTGGCTAGGTGGCAGGGAGACAAAAGCTGTGGCTGCCACTCTGGCCATATGGGGGGAGAGGAGATGCAAGCATGCTACCTTGGTGGGGGAGAGGAGCTGCTGCTCTGGCTGGGTGGCAGAGGAGGGAAGGGAGAGCAGAGGTAAGAACGCTGAATTGGCGGAGGAGAGGAGCTGCTGCTGTCACTCTGACTGGGCAGTGGGGTGGAAGGGAGAGCATAGGCAAGTACTCTGCCTTGGCGGGGAGAAAAGCTGCTGCTGCCACTCTGACAGGGGTGGAAGGGAGAGCAGAGGCAAGTGCTCTGCCTTGGCGGGGGGAGAGGATAGGCTGGTGCGGTTGCCGCTCTGGCTGGGTGGCAGGAAAAGGAAAGGATGCTGCTGTCCTGGCCAGGTGGGGGGAGAGGAGAGTGGCTGCCACACTGGAGGATTGTGAAGACTAAGGAACCACCTGCTAAAGCAGGGCGCCCTATACAGATTTTGGCTCCTGGAGCTCGTGCTCCACTGGAGCCTCCTTCCTTACACCCCTGATTGTATGTAGCACGGATTCTTAATGCATCACTTTGAGCCCTTTGAGCCAACAAAGACTGCTCCATCTGTATGAGCACATACCTTGATATTTACTGTGGCTGGTTTGGAGAGGACAGGATCTTCATCAGTCTCATACAGATGCTGGATCCTCAGCAGCACACGGTGGAAATCTGCCTCGCTTGGCCTTTTACCTGGAATTATCCATAAAAACAGTATCACTTAGTTTCCTGCTGCAAATACAATCTCCGGGTCACACTAACGCGCACTTGTATAGTGACTGAAAAAGTCATCAGAGCAGCAACAATGATAAAGCTTGCCATAAACTAGTGCAGGGGTGGCCAACCGGTCAGAGGTAAAGAGCCGAAAAATATAGATAGTCAAGCTAAAGAGCCGACATCATGCGCGCGCCGAAGGCGCATGTGCCAAAAAAAGGGGCGTAGTCTATTTTGACCACTTGGGTGGGTGTGATACAAATATGCCTCCAATAGTGCAGTGCCATATATACATATGCCCCCAATAGTGCCAGATACACATATGCCCCCCACGGTGCCAGGTATGCACCACACGGTGCCGGGTATGCCCCCACAGTGCCAAAAAGCTGGTATGCCCCCACAGTGCCACAAACTGCTATGCCCCCACAGTGCCACAAACTGCTATGCCCCCACAGTGCCACAAACTGCTATGCCCCCACAGTGCAAATTTCCCAGCAGCAGCACTCACCGTTGTTGCTGCTGCTGCCAGGCGGGGAGAGGACAGTCTGGTGTCCCCCTGCAGTCCTCCTGTCATGTCACCGATGGGAGGAGAGCACAGCACACTGCGCGTCTACTTCCCCCTCACTTCCCTGTGACTGGGCCGCCCACCAATCAAAGCTCGCTGGCCGGCTCCTGATTGGCTGCTGGCCCACGAGCTCTGATTGGCGGACGGCCCAGTCACAAGGATGCACAGTAAGGGGTAGGAGAGATGCGTGATGCGCGCTCTCCTCCCCTCAGAAGGAGAAGGGATTCAGGGAACCGGCAGCAGGGGGGACTGGGACAGACGGTGGGCAGCAGTGGGAGCAGGAGCCACACTTTACAAGGGGGAGAGCCGCATGAGGCTCAAGAGCCACAGATTGGCCACCACTGCACTAGTGCGATCTGGCCAGTTTTCACCCAATTCCCACGGATCTGGCCTAGAAATCGGTTGAAAAGCGGCCAAATCCGAGGTCCCGTGCGCACTAGAGTCGGAGGTCGGACCTGCTGCACAATGGATCTGGCAGATCAAACAGCCTCCGGCAGCGGTGAAAGAGATCGCATGTGATATATCATATGTGATCCTGCAGCCCGGGAAGCTCCGAGGCAGTCCAAGGGAAATCTTCTCCTTCCTAGAAGCCACTCCAAATCCAGCTCCTAGTATTAACTTTCCAGATGTGTCCTCTAGGTTTATACTGCGCAAGCAGTGGCCTAAGCTCCTTTTTATTTGCCCAGACACAAAATAAAACATGGTGCCCTTACTGATAGCTAGTTGCTCCTGCAAAGTAAAGGTGCCCACACACAATGAGATGTGCGCTAGGTGCGATTTGAGCTATACAATGTGTGCTGTACAATTTGAACTTCAGTCTATGCTATTTGAACACCACATAAAATTTAACACTACATAATATGTGGACTAGACTTCGATATGTAATTTAAATATGTAAAGTGCACATCGCATGCGATTCCCTACACAGCGTGCGATTTGAACTAGACACGATGCGATGATGTACAAAAAATACCTGCCTGCACATACTATTAAACGCAATGGGTTTTGAACTAAAAAGTTCAAATCAAATGTGAGAATCGATACGTGTGTGGGCACCTTAAGTATGTAGGTTCTGCCTATATATAATTGTTAGTTCAAAACCATTACTATTAGGTGGAGCCCTGTAGTGAAGTAACTTTATACAGCTAGAATTTCCTTTGCAAGAATAAATAGCTCAAAGGTATCTGCTCCTAGAGGTACAGCTCATGGTTTCTAATACAGGGAGCGACACTTGGCAAAAATATGTTTATTATAAAAAAAGCGAGACATCAATTATCCTGCCAAGAGGGGGAGTCAGCCACAGAAGCGATATCAATTGCTTTCAAATAAGTGATTCAAACTTGCAAGGGAGGAGAGGTTCCCCTTTAGGAGCAGGAGCCCGGTGGCAGATGACTCCATTTCCTCCCAAAAATTACTTCTCAAGATGCATGGTGCAAGCAAGACGGGTATTTATATGCATCTTAATAACTTCTCAAGACTGCACGGATTAAGCTTGGCATACACTACTGTGATTTCTCGCAGCAGTGTACGCCCAGCCGATCACCAACGAGCCGCCTGCAGGGTCAAACACGATCCATCACAAGTTGTCCTTTAACTTGTTATGGATCGCATGCAACCCCTGTTACCAGCCTGGCTCGACGCCGGGAGGGAGGTCCTGCATGCCGGTCCAACCTCCGACCCAGGTCCGATGCCCACGGGACCTATGGGGACATCACACTGACCTATTTGGGCCTTCAGTGTATGGGGTGTGGTATAGGGTCCCGACAGTCGGGATCCCGACAGTCATTATCCCGACATCGGGATTCCGACTGGCCGGACCAAGACAGCATGGTGAGCGCAACAAAGCCCCTTGCACCTATTCTATTCTCCCTCTATGGGGGTCATGGACCCCGTGTGTCGGGGTTTTGACTGTCGGGATCCGGACTGTCGGGACCTCGTCCAGCACCCAGTGCCTTTAGAGTCAGGTGCAAATTTCAAAGACTCACTGGTGCACCAGAAGGGATGTTTGGCGTGACTGCATTAGTTTATAAGTAACCATCAGTATGACATCTGCTAACTTAATATAAAATATACCTTGAAGATTCTAAGGGACAGATGTATCAAGCTGCAAAAGTGATAAAATGGAGAGTTATAAACAGTCAGCCAATCAGCTCCTACCTGTTACTTTTCAATCCCAGCCTGTGACACGGCAGGTAGGAGCTGATTGGCTGGCTGTTTATCACTCTCCATTTTATCACTTTTGAAGCTTGATACATCTGGCCCTTAGACCCTTGCATTAATCCCCTTATTAGAGACGTGTCTTACCTCTGTGTACACGGTCCATGTGCTCAGTGTGGTTTGTAGAATACCTCCAGCCAGGGATACTTAGGATCTGAAGGTGAAGATTAGGTGGGAGTGTTACCGGGGCATCACCCACCTCTGTATTTTCAGCTTTTCCATTTCCTGACAGAGAGTAAACAATAGAATTCTCATTATATCTGGCATCTAGGACCAGGTTAGACAAAAAGGTAGAATGACAAAGCAAGATTTCTTATAAATTATATTTTAAATCTAAATAAGCCAAGTTTTCCGAGTCATCGTGAAACTACTGTTGCCGCTGTCTTTGTAGAAATGATTATGCCATTACAGAACTAAACAATGGGGCAAATAGTACAGATAAGGTACTCGTGGCGTAGACAGAATGGTCCCACTAAGCAGGATCACCATCTCCACATATCTCTGGAGATGAGGCCAACTGCCAACCACCACAGCCAACACTCAAAGTCCAGTATCCACCTCCCATACCAACACACACAATGGCTAACCTGAACTGTTTTTTTAAATAGATGAAGGTATTAGGAACTAGGGATCTTCATCACAATGTGATTTTAAAGGTTAGAAGTCTATTTACAGATAAAAGTGATATTTCCCATTCTTCGGTTTTAACAATTTATATTCAACTGTAAATATCTAATTTTCGTCTAAACAGAACCTAAAACTTTCATCCACTCGCCTACTGAAATGTAAACCTGGTCTGTAGAAGAGCAGCCACATACAGTCTTAGGGTGTAACGAATATGAAATGAATTCTATCCCTCTAGTAAGCGAAGATTCAATGAAAAAAGGGTACTGCTTTCCTAGCACGGCATCCACGATCTAGATCAGTGGTCGCCAACCCGTCGCTCGCGAACTACCGGTAGCTCGCCTGGGCAAAACGGGTGGCTCGACCACTGTTGCCCTCCTGCACCTCCCGGCTGGCCGACCATGTGCCTAGCTCTGCTTCGCTTGTCCGTGGCTTGAGGCGGGCGGGAGGTCAGGGTGATTATTTTACAGGCTGGGACTCATCAGCAGCCGACGGGCAGTGTATGTGAGATCAGCTGCGGGGTCCCGGTGATGGATGGGAACTATCGCCACAGGGACCTTGCCACTGATTTCACATACGCCTTGTTTTGTCCCTCGCTAAGTTCTCCCCAGTCACTGGTCCGCCAAGAGGACGACTGACCGTACACTGGCCAATCAGACCTGGAGCCATGATCCCGCTCTCCGCAGCGCCGCCCACTCTCCTGGCTCTTGCAGTAACAGTATGTCAGTGGCGGCAGAGCCGGCTATGGGGAGAGAGTGCTGCGGGCAGCGCTGTGAGAGCAGATAACCTGAGACAGCAACAGCAGGGGAGGGATGCCGCAGCAGCGTACCGCCGCCGGGAGCAGACACCTGCCTGCGGGTTAGCGCGGCCCCCCGGACAGATGGATAGCGTCGTGTCCTATATCCTATCAGTATGCACCTTCAGTGCTGTGTATGTGCTCATCTGTGCACATATATCTCCTGTGCATACCATTGCTACATCTCTGCATATGCAGCTGCCATTCATATCATAGCTGCATCTGTACAAATACAACTAATGTACATACCATAGCTGCATCTTTGCACGTGTAAATAGAATAGCTGCATCTGTGCACAGGTGGCACAAATGGGTAACTACCAGGAGCAAATGGGGTGGATAGTTATGGGAGCATGGTGGGTGAGAATGGTAATGTAAGAGGGGAAGGAGCTTGGACCATTGGGGTGATGGAGGTAACAGTGCTAAAAATATGGTCTGTTTCTATCATGGTAGGTGCTGAGGTTGTAGGAGGAAGCGTTAATAATGGAAGTCTGGGGGGTGGGGAGCTACTTATGTGGATATGTACTGGGCATTATGGTGTGTGGCATGTTGTGTAATGGGCATTATGGTGTGCGGCATAGTATCAGGGGCATTGGTCAAATTTTAGTAGCTCTCCGGGAAGTTTTTTTTGTCTTTTTTCGTCGTGAGTAGCTCTCGCTCAATTAAGGTTGGAGACCACTGATCTAGATTGTATGTGTGGGGCTGATATCTCAAGCATCTCATGCATCTTATGTGTTTGTGCGGCATAAGATGCATGAGATGATGCAATCGACGAGATTTTTACATTGCAAGCATCTCATGCATCTTATGTGTTTGTGCGGCATAAGATGCATGAGATGATGCAATCGACGCAATCGACGAGATTTTTACATTGGAATCAATGTAAAAAGGCCCCAAATCCCAATTTTAATTGCTAACCCCCCCCTCATGGGTGAAATGGCCCCCCCATTGTTAACGCCACCCCACTATTGATGCCAACCCGAAGCATGGCGAGCGCAGCGGTACGTGTCCTCCGACCTTTTCATACCCCCACTATCCACGTCAGCGTGGAGTTGAATTTATATAGTGTGGCGAGCGCAGTGAGCCACCGAGCCCGAAGCGTGGCGAGCCCCGCGAAGGGACGCGGAATACATGTAAAGTAGTCCGCGTCCCCTCGCCCACCACACTATATAAAATCAACTCCACGCCGACGTGGATAGTGGGGGTATGAAAAGGTCAGAGGACGCGTACCGCCGCCCCTCGCGGGCTCGCTGCACTCGCCACACTTCGGGTTGGCGTTGATAGTGCTGGTGGCGTTAACAATGGTTATTGGGGGCTCACGATTTTTTATCTCATGGATCTCATGCATCTTATGGATGCATAAGATCCATGAGATTAAAGAATCGGGTCCATCGCGTTGATTGTATGCCTTAAGTACCTTAAACTTAAGGCATACAATCAATGAGATGGGCGCCGTGCTAGGAAAGCAGTACCGAAAAAAGGTATGGTACTTGTGTATTTTGGCGGCGCCCCCGATCTCCATCGCGCAATGTTTTCATTGCATCGCATGCCATGCACCCGATGGCATGCGATGCGATTTTTGCCCCCTATGCGATGAAAGATTGTATAAGCACCCTAATGGGTGCTTACAATGTTAAATGCACCCCCACGCCACCCCCCCACTATAAACGTGAACCCGAAGCGTGGCGAGCGCAGCGAGCCCGCGAGGGGCGGCGGTACGCGTCCTCCGACCTTTTCATACCCCCACTATCCACGTCGGCGTGGAGTTGAGTATAGAAAGTGTGGCGAGCGCAGCGAGCCACCGAGCCCGAAGCGTGGCGAGCGCACGCGGATACCTTCACATGTATCCGCGTCCCCTCGCGGGCTTCACAGGTGTCCGCGTGCGCTCGCCGTACTTTCTATTCTCAACTCCACGCCGAAGTGGATAGTGGGGGTATGAAAAGGTCGGAGGACGCGTACCGCCGCCGCTCGCCACGCTTCGGGTTCACGTTTATAGTGGGGGGGTGGCGTGGGGGTGCATTTAACATTGTAAGCACCCATTAGGGTGCTTATACAATGTTTAATCGCATCGCATTGTATGGCATTGTATGCCATATACAATGTCATACAATTTTAAAATTGTATGCCATTGTACAATATCGCGTCGCATCGCATACCATCGCATGCCTTATGGTATGTGATGCGATGGGCGCCGCCAAAATACACAAGTACCAAAGGTATTGTACATAATATATTTGCCACTCAAAGCGCAGGCTAGCACTGAGGCAGAATCCTATGTAGACAGACTATTTTGACTTGGTGTGCTTAGCGATCTCGGCTAGTCAGATTGCTCAGCACACGCTGCGGCAGATGTATTAAGCCTTAACAAGAGATAAATGCAAGGGTGATAAGGAGAGATAAATGTCCAGCCAATCAGCTCCTTACTGACTTTTTTCATACACAGCCTGTAACATGGCAGTTAGCAGGTGATTGGCTGGACGTTTATCTCTCCTTATCACCCTGGCATTTATCTCTTGTTAAGGTTTAATACATCTGCCCCATGGCTTAATAAATTGCCTGTACACACATAGTGATGTGTGTATGGGCAATCTGTGCTAACTAGTGTTCTCTGGTTAAAACACTGGAGATTTGACAAGATCTTGACTACATGTAGTCCAGATTCAAGCCTGGCGATGTACAGGACCGCGCATCACCCCGCTATGGGGCATACACACAAAGTGATCTGAACTTAACTTCTCAGTGATCTAGAGAGATAGCTTAGAAAATCTCTGGCGATTTTGCATGAAATCGCCCCGTGTGTACGGGGCTTAAGTAATATGTCACAGGAAAGTATAGATTAATAAATTCAACTATTTTAAGTACAAAATGTAAAATCCATGGTCTTTTCTCAGTGATTGATTGAAGCGGCGAATCTGACCTGGAAAATTAAAGCGTTGATACCATTAAGTGCAATTCATGCCTTACTTTGCACGAGTATTATTGCTGCTTTAAGAGCCTTATTCTGGTTCACTCTCAGAGGCAAATTCCTTCTCAAATGGACAAAACCATGTGCACTGCAGGGGGGGGCAGATTTAACACGTGCAGATAGAATTCGATTTGGGTGGGGCTTTTTTGCACTCGCCATGCTGTCTGACTCCGGGCAGTCGGGATCCCGACGTCGGGATAATGACTGTCGGGATCCCGACTGTCAGAGTCACATACCACACCCGGACCAACATGTTTCGGGACTGCAAGTCCCTTTTTCAAGGGACTTGCAGTCCCGAAACATGTTGGTCCATGAAAGCTGATCAAGCCCAGTGGCGGGTGATTTCTACCACTGCTGTAACACTGCCCAAATCCGACCAGTCTATTCATGGTATTTTAAAACCACTTTGTAATTTTAAAAGAAAATAAAACACTTTTTTCAAGAAAGTGGAAAAAATACCTTTATATGCTTGCTTGGATAACAACGATACACCATGAGTACGGGTACGACACACACCCTACCACCCTAAAGATACCTTTATATGTGCAAAATAAGTTCTTACTGTGTAAGTGAGGTGCGCATTTTCAATATATGCACCTTTTTACCAAATTACGAAAAAAAATCGACAGATATACACATTGTTGTTTTTCCATTATTTGCTTTATCCACATATGCTGCAACTTGGAGACTTGAAGTACATACAGAATCAACAAAAGCCAGCAACAGAAATACAGTAAAAAGGAAGTATTATTTTTACATTATTTCCACAAGGTGTCCAATATAGGGAAGCGCCAAATTGGGTTCACCGTCCCCCCTTTTTTCCAAATACTCTACATTGTCTGGTGCGTGTGTACCCGGGATTACGTGCTCCTGTGGGTCGTTACCTATATATTCTGGTTGGCCAGAAAATATTGTTAACTCTGCCAAGCTACTAAATGCAGAGTCACGTGTTACATTGTTGCACTGCATCGGCAGTGCGTACAACTTACATAACAGTTTACTATTAACCTTTAGGCAGATTTTCTGTGATTCTGACAAAATGAAAACTGGTAACGGACTTCCCCAAGGACTCCAAGTAACAGCATAGAGAATAAATAGTTTTCTGGAATCTATATTTTCACTTTGTATTGATAAAAAGTGTAAGAAGTTACCTGTTGGTGGTGTAAACATCACCACTGGTCGATGTTCTAGAGACAGCCCAAACCTCTGGTACAGAGAACCGGTGGCCTCTTTGGATCCCACCATGAGCCAGGTGGTTGGCCGAACCACTGAGGTATCGTTCAATGTAAGATTGTAGTTCAGGTCCCATTCCATGTTGTTCCATAGTCTTCTATGCAGCATGATCTAACAAATGAGCATATTTACTACAACAAAACTACAGCTATTATTAGTAATGTGACCAAATGGAGTACTTGGCCCATGTAATAAAATATCCATCCTTTGTCCCTGCCCCATTCGCATCATTTCAGTTAAACTCATGCGAGGTGTGTGATTATATGTTCTCCAAATTATACACCAATCCATTTACCAGTATCTAAAATATTCACCAATGTAACACTTGTTTAGGACAGTAGATCTACACCTGTCACATATGCAAGATGACCCATTATCCTATACTGGCCATGCATTGGCTTTTTCTTATTGTACCTCCATTCCAGCAGCTACATTTAAGTCCAGGGAGGGATTCCTTCATTAAAACCCTAGCTAGCAAATCGTAGGCCAACTGTTTTGGTGCCCAACTGAGTTGACCCATACTATGACTATTGGAAATTCAGAAGAGCTTAAAACCATGTTAAGGGAGAACTCAGAAGGTTCTTGTTAAGTCTAGGCTGGGGAAATCATGGTTCTTCCGTTCTTCCTGACTGATTTACATGAGATGAACAATACACATCAGATTACGTAGACTGTGAGTCAGCAAAAGGCAAGAGACTAGGGCCTGGTGTTGCCCGTTCTTACCGTTATTGTGGGGGGGGAAACAAACCAGAGTTAAAGATCAGCCTGAAGGAACGTTAGACTGTTGGACAGCTGTTCTACACCTTTTGCAAGTTTGAGTTCCATGAGTAGGCTAGAAGCCGGTTTTGTATCTGCTTGCATTCGCCTTATATATGTACTTTTATTAATTTAGTGTAATTCCCTAGAGCTCGACACAACTGAGGGGAAAATACAAGCAATTTAAGATAGCCCCTGGCCTTTGGTATCATGACATAGCCTACAATGCTTCAGAGAATAATATTCGTGTGATACCTCTATTTCACCACTGTCTTGACTGGAGACCCCATGTGAACGCTCGGCCAGGATGACGAGTCGCGTCTTCTCATCTTCTATATAAGCCGTACGAACCATCGGATAGTAGTTCTAGGAGAGAAAACCGTGTTAGGCATCATGACTGACTTGGTGTTCTAAGGTACAAAACTGTATTCACATACTCGTTGTAAAGCTTATTCTACAATCTAAATAACGAACATTTAAATATATATTCCTAACCAATAGGACTAACCACCAAGAAGACTGGAAATGCCTGTAACAAAGACAATATATAGGTTGGTGTTATAGCGTCTGGTGTTGTTGCACCGGATGCTGCGGTTTAGGAAATTGACCACAAGAACAATGACCAGTTGTGAGATGCAGAAGAAGTCAGTGCCCATGTTGACCACAAAGGATTTGGGTTCGGCTGAAGAAAACCAGGTACTTGTGTATTTTGGCGGCGCCCATCGCATCGCATACCATAACGCATGCGATGGTATGCGATGCGACGCGATTTCGTTGATTAGTGTACGATGGCATACAATTTTCAAATTGTATGCCATTGTACATGGCATACAATGCCATAAGATGCGATGCGATTAAACATTGTATAAGCACCCTAATGGGTGCTTACAATGTTAAATGCACCCCCACGCCACCCCCCCACTATAAACGTGAACCTGAAGCGTGGCGAGCGGCGGCGGTACGCGTCCTACGACCTTTTCATACCCCCACTATCCACGTTGGCGTGGAGTTGAGAATAGAAAGTGTGGCGAGCGCAGCGAGCCACCGAGCCCGAAGCGTGGGTAGCGCAGCGAGCCCCGCGAGGGGACGCGGATACCTGTAAAGCCCACGAAGGGACGCGTTTACCTGTGAAGGTATCCGCGTCCGCTCGTCACGCTTCGGGCTCGGTGGCTCGCTGCGCTCGCCACGCTAATCTATTCTCAACTCCACGCCGACGTGGATAGTGGGGGCATGAAAAGGTCGTAGGATGCGTACCGCTGCGCTCGCCACGCTTCGGGTTCACGTTTATAGTGGGGGGGTGGCGTGGGGGTGCATTTAACATTGTAAGCACCCATTAGGGTGCTCAAAAGCACCCTTTAGGGTGCTTATACGATTTTTCATCGTATAGGGGGTCAAAATCGCATCGCATCGCATGCCATCGGGTACATGGCATGCGATGCGATACGTTCATCGTACGATGCTGAAATCGGGCGCCGCCAAAATACACAAGTACCGAAAACCATTGTCTATAGTGTGTACCCAACAAATAAGCCATGGGTACTCCGTACTATGGGGATTATTCTGATCGGTTCTGCCCCGTGCCAAGCTGCTTGCCAAAATTAACTCACTCACTTAATACAAGCAATATAGGAAGGTGTGCCATTCTGCAAGGAAGTGATGTCCGGAATCATGCATACTATATTAAACATCTACAGTATGTGCCGGTTATTGGACATTACGATATATAAGCCTTTTGAATAGTTGTGTGCTTTAATGGCACCTTTCGGCGAATTTATGAAATAAACATTTTTATTTAACAAATAACCAGCGCATCATTTGAATTAACTGTAGTTTGAATTTTGTGTCATTAGAACACACTGCCAAGCCCTCTAAAGTGGGCAACTTATTTTCCGCTAACCCTGTACTTGAGAAGTGAGTGCATTTAACGGGTGTGTTGGGCATATACAGTATGCTAGTGTAGGGACTTCCAGGGAATTGGGGTCCCTTAATGACAAGCTGCAAGCTTAAACAGTCCAAGCTATCTCCCATAGCACAAGTGTTATACCACACCCGCTGCCATACCCGTGGGTACACAGGGAAGGGAGTAGCATGAAGTGGGTGTAGCCTACATTTCCTTTAGGGAGAAGGGCAGAATAACCAAAACAATACATGTCCATAGCAAAAACTCCACCTTACAAGAGCATTATTCTCAGAACATCTCTGATAATTTATACAATTCATCCGCCACCTACCCTGGCCACGCTGTTGCTGTCATAGGCCTTGAATACTCTCATCTGCATTTGGTATGCATTGCTGTCCGTGTATATAACCTTATCGGTCTGCAGATCAGTTTGCGTTCTGACTACAGCTTCCCGATTAAGCTCCACAGGCCCAACTCTATACTGCTGCTCTATGTAGCGGCTCAGCAGTGCCTTGTCGTAGCCGGCAGGGGCGTGGAAGAGCCTGGAGAACATGGCATAGCTGTGGCTCTTGTCGCTGGCATCTCTGAAATCACAACGATAAAACCCAATCTGATCAGTGCATGGTTCTGTGCCATAGAAACCCAACATAACAGTGCTGCACTCTCCACACCGCTCTCATCTCTGATACATTCTATCACTGGGTGGTGACCCTATGTTCCTGTAGCCTTGATTTCGCTGGCATGAGCAGATATGGTTACATAGGGGTAAATAAGATGGGGGTTCTATTAAAGATGGGATGTTGCCCATAGCAACCCACTCTATCTACTATCTTCTAGGACAGTGGTCTCAACCTCGGTCCTCAAGGACCACACACAGTGCACATTTTCCAGGTCTCCACACAGAATCACAGGTGAAGTAATTAGTTCCACTTGTGACCTTTTAAAATGTGTCAGTGAATAATGAGTGCACCTGTGCAACTGCCAGGAGACCTGGAAAACGTGCACTGTTGGGGGTCCTTGAGGACCGAGGTTGAGAACCACTGTTCTAGAAGGTGCTAAATAAATACAGATGGAGCCGCTTTGATTTATCCCGACAGCGTGCCGTGTCATTCGCCAAGATGGGGACGCACGTACGTCTCACACACAAGACACAGGGCCAGATGTAATAAGCTTCAAAAGTGATAAAATGGAGAGTAGTAGTACGTTTATTTATAAGGTGCCGCAAAGTGTCCGCAGCGCCGTACATAGCAAAAAAAAAAAACAAATGACAAGGTAACGTACAGGGTATGGTGATAAAATACAGCTTAAATAGGGGTATAGCTGGTAGATCTAAAATCAGCATCAGTTCTGAAGTAGGTGTCGAAATTGTTGAGGAGACTGAGGATGAAGTAGAGGAAGGGAAGAACAGGACAGGAGCACAGGTGAGGTAATGAGGTAGGGTGAGTACGTGAGGAAGGAGGACCCTACTCATAAGAGTTAACATACTAAAAATAGGTGGGTGGAAGAACGAAATACAATAGGATAAGTAGGAACGGAGGGGAACGGAGGCAGGATAGGAGGATCAAAAGAGGTTAGGAGGAGGGATAGGCTAGTCAAAAAAAGTGGGTTTTGAGGGAGAGCTTGAAGGAGGTAAGGGAATCAGAAAGCCTGATGGGTGGCGGGAGGTTGTTCCAGTGCAGGGGGGCAGCACGAGAGAAGTCTTGGACACGGGAGTGGGAGGAGGTGATTAGGTGAGAGGTCAGTCGGCGGTCAGCGATGGAGCGAAGAGGACGGGAGGGAGTGTGGATAGAGATCAGTGAAGAGAGATAAGGAGCGGTGGAGGAGGAGAGATAAAATGGAGAGTGATAAACGGCCAGCCAATCAGCTCCCACCTGCCATGTCACAGACTGTGTTGGAAAAATGTCAGGCAGGAGCTGATTGGCTGGCTGTTTATCACTCTCCATTTTATCACTTTTGAAGCTTTAGTGCATCTGGCCCACAGTACGCTGTCGGGATGAATGAAAGCGGCTCCTTCTGTAATTAAAATCTGATGGGTTGCTATGGGCAACACCCCATTTTCAATAGAACTCCCATTTTAGTCAATTTATCCCTCAGGACACCATTCACTGAAGAGCAAGAAAGGAAGGATTTTCTAAATAAAATATAAAAGGGTATTAACATTAATGTGGAGCATTTAAATTAAGGTGCAACTTACTTTCTGCCCATCCATGACCTGTACTAGGAAAGTTAAGGCCCATACACACTAGAAGATTATCTTACCAACCTGGCTGGTTGGAATGAAAATCTGGAAATTTTTGGGAGCAAACGACCATTCACCATTTGCTCCTAAACATGGAAAATATACGAAAATGGTCATTCAGACAAATTGGGAGCAAATAGTTGATTGTAATTTGGGTAGTTGTTTCCAAGCATGGCGCCCAATTTTTTCATCTTATGGCATCTTATGCCATCACATCGCATGCCATATAGCCGCATACAATGCATGCGATGCGTTTTTTTTATTGTATAAGCACCTTAATAACTACAATGTTAAAGCACCCCCATGCCACCCCCACTATCAATGCGAACCCGAAGCGTGGCGAGCGCAGCGATACGCGTCCTCCGACCTTTTTATACCCCCCCCACTATACACGTCGGCGTGGAGTTGATTTTAGATATTGTGGCGAGCGCAGCCAGCCACCGAGCTGGAACCATGGCGAGCGCAGTGAGCCCCGCGAGGGGACGCGTATTACTTTACATGTATTCCGCGTCCGCTCGCCACGCTTCGGGCTCGGTGGCTCGCTGCGCTCGCCACACTATATTAGATCAACTCCACGCCGACGTGGATAGTGGGGGTATGAAAAGGTCGGAGTGCGCGTACGGCTGCGCTCGCCACGCTTCGGGTTGGCGTTGATAGTGGGGGGCATTTAACATTGTAAGGACCCATCTGGGTGGTTGTACAATAAAAAATCGTATACCATCGCATTGTATGCCATACAATTTTTTGTTGTACAAGATCGCATCGCATCGCATATCATATTTAGTCTTATGGTATACAATGCGATGGGCGCCGTGCTAGGAAACAAGTACCGTAATTTGTTCCCAAAAATTTCTAGATTTTCATTCCAACCAGCCAGATTGGAAAGATAATCTTCTAGTGTATATGGGCCTTTAGATTGAAAGCTGTAATGGTGCAGGTACTGATGTGAATAACATGATAATAATAGAACAACTGCATTTCCCTAGTAGATATCTGTTTCTCCTAGAACCGTATCACTGTCAGAGTACTACATCAAGCACCAACTGAACTGCCGAAATAACTACTTTGCGACCAGTATGAGAACCCACAATGACACTGTCGCGATGATGTGGAAAGCCTCCGCTCTCTGTAATGTGCCTTTATGCCAGGGTTCAGGATTAGGGAGCGTGCTCATTTCATCCACAGACCTACAGCGTTACCTGTAAAAATACTGCCTGACCTCCGTCACTAGTTTCCCCGTCACGATCTCCAGTTCTACAGACTCGGCCGCTGGGACAGCAGGTCCACTCGCAGTGAACATGTAGTTGTCCGATATCGGGCCGGCACCAGTATCTCCGTTAGCATGGTATTCCAGAAATTCCTGCGTGGCTTGGACTGTGTGATTTCTCTCTCTGTAAAGGAGACACACAAGCCAACAGCCAATGAAGAATAAGAACTGAAGACGTTGTGTATATTTCATGATTATATCCCCATAAGACGCCCGGCGGCAAAAGATTCTCACGCAACCCTAGTGTACCGCGTGGGGCTGTTTGGCGTGACTGCAGCAAAGCTGTATGACAACATATCTGTAATGTAATGAATGCTGTGCTTACAGGTATAAAACAGAAAATAGTCACTATTCTAATAGATCTCACCTGTCAGTGATGCTATGGAGTAAGTTTGTGTTCTGGTCAATCCACAGCGTGTAGCAGTCATTCATCACTGGCATCAGCCTAGGCTTGCTATTTTGTGCCCGGCTAGAGCGTTGTCTGTCAAACTTCTGCAGTCTTCCTGCAGCCACCGCCTTGTTCCCAGTCCGCGCATTGTCAATCTCTAATGAGTATCTCCTATAGCCAAGACCATGCAGGATAACAAGCACATACAGATCAAATGCATGGCCCTGCTCAGTGGAGTTTTGGATCTGCAATATATTATTAAGTCCCGGGGACAAATAAACAAAGTGAAACATAAAAGTTGGATAATACGCAACTTATGTATACTGTAAATAAGAAAAATCCTTCAATCAATGCTTAACACTGAGGAGAGATACACCAGATGAGCACAGAGGTAGAAAAGCGAAGCGAGCCATGCGATGGTACACTAATTGGGGGTCCACATGCTTAAACATACACATTGTACCCCAACAGAGTGAAAAACTGTCAATCTTATCACGCGTCAACATTTTGGGGGTCAACCTAGAACGAGTCAACCCTATGATCCTTCCCCCTTTTACTATGGGTGGGTTTGGGGCTGCAGTCCCTCCCTCAGCGGGACCACGCTAGATATTAACCGTTCAGGGCCAGCGTTCTCACCGGAGAACACTGGCCCTGACAGATTGCTCAGCAGACAGTGCTGACACATCGGCAAGTGCTAAGCGAACTTGCTGAGCGTTCTGAGTGATCTAGCATAGCCTAGAAAACTCAGCACACCTCCACATGTGTAGGCCCCTTAAGTATGTCTATATATAGACTCTTACATGCCTTGATAGATCTGGACTAAACTAGTAGCTGGAACTCTTCTCAACCAATCAAGGCTGAGCTCCAGAGGAGCTCCCCACCTGATTGTATGTACAAGGAGCTCAGCCCTGATTGGTTGAGGGTAGTCCCTTCAAACTTGCTTGCAAAAAGCAGGTCTATTTTTTTCTTACAATTTTTGGTAATGTTTAGGAAAAATCGCACCCTATTACATTTGCGATTTTGAGGTTTTCAATGTTTTCAAGTGTAATTTTTTTTTAGGGGGGTCACGGAAAATCTAAACATCACTGCGATTTTCCTCAGTATCGGGGTAGAGCCGTATGTGAGTATACACACATACGGCTGTTCCAGGTATACCACTTTTTATTTTATCCCCTGGAGTGCTACTGCAGAAGAGGACCGACCTGCGTGGAAGTGTGGCAATGTGAGTATATATATATGTATCTTGCATGAAAGGTGCGTACATATATATTAAATTTGTACTGTTCTGGGTGTATGTGTGTACTTATTTTAACATTGATCATTCTGTGGGACTAGTCCCAGTGGGTCCTTTAATTACTCGCATGCTGGGACTTGTGGTTCTCCAAGTCCCTGCATGCAGGGGAGGTTTGCTGGTACTTCAACAGCACAACCCAATGTTATTTTTTATTTATTTTACACTAAAATATCAGCCTGGCACCTACAGCCCAGGGGTGCCAGGGACCCCCATGGCTAGCTGTTGAAACCCGGTGCTGGTTCCAAAATACGGGAGACTCTCAGTCTTTTTATCCCCAGAACCAGTCCAAGAGCCCATTCGTGGTTTCTTAAAAACGGGGGACTCCAACAATTCCACCCTTGCCCATATTCGGGAAACCATCAAGTGCTATAGACACCTTTTATCAGACAACCCTGGAGGAGTTCAAAACTTTATGTGAATCTAGAACACATCCATGCCAATTCAATTTAGGAACAGATGAAAGACAAGCTTTGAGGAAGCTATCAAGCGACCCCACCCTTGTCATAAAGCCAGCAGACAAGGGTGGGGGAGTTGTGGTTCAGGACTATGAAGAGTATGTAAGGGAGGCAAAACGCCAGCTTTCAGACGAGGCGTTTTATAAAGTCCTCTCAGGTGATCCCACCCCCACATTTAAAATAGAACTGTTAGATCTCCTACAGGGAGCCTTAGAAAAAAGTGCCATCAACCGAAATGAATTTGATTTTCTGTATCCATCCCACCCAGTCACCCCTATTTTTTATCACCTCCCAAAAATTCACAAAACACTGCATGATCCACCTGGGCGACCTATAATTTCAGGGATTGAGGGACTCACTTCCACTTTATCACAATTTGTAGATAGTTTCTTGCAGTCACACGCCTCTTCCCTGAAATCACACATACGGGATGCCACTGGATTCATCCAGATGGTTGAAGGCCTACAATGGGATTCCGGATATCAGTTTGTGACCTGTGATGTTCAGGCACTTTATACCAACATCCCCCACCAAAAAGGTGTGGAGGTAGTCTCGGGATATCTTATGTCAGATGATGACATTTCAGGGGAGAGGCGTACTTTTATATTAGACGCAATTAGATTCATTCTCACTCACAATTATTTTTTGTTTGATCACTGTCACTATTTACAGGTCCTCGGTACAGCGATGGGGACCAGGTTCGCGCCTAGCTTCGCAAATTTATATATGGGAGCTTTTGAACATCAATACATTTGGGAGGGGAGCTACGCGTCGAACCTGGTCCTGTATGGTCGCTATATCGATGACCTGTTCTTTATTTGGGACGGAGACACTTCATCTATCACGGAATTTGTTACCTACCTGAACACTAATAATTTTGGTTTATCCTTCACCTGCACGCACCATCCTACACAAATTAATTTTCTTGATATTTTGGTGGAGGTGGTGGAGGGTGTAGTGACGGTTGCTAGCTATAAAAAACCTGTGGATGTGTGCAGTTACATCCCATATTCCAGTAACCATAAGAAAAGCTGGCTAAAAAATGTACCAAAAAGCCAGCTGCATAGGATACGGAGGAACTGCACCTCCAATACACAGTTCAAAGAACAGGCAGAATCCCTACTGGGGGAATTTAAAAATCGAGGATACCCACAAGAAGTATTGGATGAAGCCTCCAAATATTCTGAGAGTCTAAATAGGGAAGAAATGCTCTATAGGAATGGAAATAAAGATGAAAATAAAAATAAAAACATAACTAAGAAAAATAGATATGATAATAAAACTCCCTTTTTTGTGTCAACATATAATGTAGCAGCTGGCAAAATTACCTCCATCATTAAACGGAACTACAAACTCCTCAGTACTGACCCAATACTAAAATCAAACCTTGAGACACAACCCCCTATAATTTTCAAAAAGGCACGTAACCTTAAAAATATCCTAGCCCCGAGCATGCTTAAGGAAAGTGCTCAAAAAGGAAGAAGTTCTACACAAAGAACTCTGGTGGGTCCAGAGGTACGGGGCTTCTTTAGATGTAATCATACAAGATGCATAACATGTGAACATGTAAGTAACAAAAGACGGACAGTTGAGGCGGTGGTCTCAGGGAAATCCTTTGAAATAGAGTCCTTTATTAACTGTGCCACAAGTTATGTGATCTATCTTTTAATCTATCTGTGCCAAATGTATTATGTGGGACGAACCACACGTCAGCTTAAAAACAGAGTAACAGAACATAGGCGGAACATTTTGAATAAACGCACGAATCACAGTGTCCCTAGACACTATCTGGAAGCACACAACAGCAATCCTAACGGAATGCTGGTGATTGGACTTGAGCAAATCAAAGCAACATGTCGGGGAGGGGACCGCTTCAGAACCCTCTGCAAACAGGAAGCAGCATGGATCCTGAGGTTGCAGTCCCTAAAACCTCAGGGTCTTAATGAGAACATTGATCTTGAGTTCATCTAGTGACTTCCAGACAGACTGTATAGAGGGTAATCTTAAAGGTGTATACTCCCCATTTAATCCATATACAGAAGATTGCTTATTCTACAATAACTCTGTTCTCTTCTTTCTCTTTATATTAATTATTTTTTTCTTTTCCCATTATAGTCAACTAAAAACTAAAAACTATGCATGATATACTAGTTGTATTATGAATACAGATCGATGGTATGATTATTATCGTCTATCTGCATTCGGAAATCTATGAATACAAACTAAAAGACTTGTGTCAGCTTTTGTTAAAATGATCGTTCCCATTAGTACGGCCATCACTGTCCACAAAAATTTATAATAATAATGTGGTTTTTCTTCTCTTTTTTTCTCTTTCATATTCATGTAATTGGATACGTATTCTCCTTCTTTTTCTCATTTACTTTAAAATATATGTGTATATATATATATATATATATATTTACCTCTTTAATTTACTCTATCTATATATGAGATACAAATACACGTATAATATACGTTAAAAATATTATGGATCCCTCACAAAAAACTGGAATCTAATTATGCTACGGTCGGTGCTTGTGTGGTGTCTGGGTGTCCGATTTTGTGATTGTGTGCCTTGCCTTGAGGCGTACAGTCAGGTGCGGTGCGATGCGATGCGATGCGATTTTGCATGGGATTCGGTGTTGAGAAGGTCCTGTTCGTTTCCCCGCTGTCCAGGTGGGCATGGAGTTGATTTTGTATGGCGTGGCGAGCGCGGCGAGCCGCCGGGCCCGAGGCGTGGCGAGCCCCGCGAGGGGACGCATATTTCTTAAAAAGTGTTCTGTGTCCCCTCGCCACGCTTCGGGCTCGCTGCGCTCACCGCAGGTTTGTATCCGGCTCCGTGCCCACTTGGGTGGTGGGGAAAGGAAGGGGACCCCTTTTTCCCATTGGATTCTATGTTGGAATGGACTCAGACCATTTTGGCATTGGGTCCTATGGAAAAATCTTGACCATCGCATCGCATGCGATTTGGTCGCGTGCGATGCGATGCGGTGCGATCCGATTTCTAAGTCGGACGCCCAGATACTGCATAGGTACCCTACTGTCTATATTAACATGCAAATCTGTATAATGAAGTGATGCTGATAGAACATCAGACATACATAATAGAGATAAGGTTCCTGTAGTGAGGTTAAACAACTAATAAATAACAGATGAATTGTATGATAAACAATAAATTAGAAGATAATTAGACCAGCTAATATCCTGCATAAGCATTTTCTAGAAATATTGTATATATTGATTATCCATTTCGGTTTTTCCTTATTTTTTATGATTTTTTATTATTATTATTATCATTATTAACATTATTAATAAATCTAGATGTCGAAATGTGTTTGTTTTGTTTAGATACTATGAATCTGTTCGATATAGCAAAGAGAGATTAACTATTTATGTTTAATAGCGATTAAAAATAAGTGTGATTTATATAAATATAGAATATAAATATGCGGAATGGCTATTTATGAAGCATATAATATTAATCGGTACCAATAGACTGTAAGCACATAAAAGAATAAGCATATGCATATAAAGAATATACCTGTGCACTTTAAATGGGATAGTCAAAACTTTCTGACTGACAAAAATCAAGAAGATGACCAATTAACTAGAAACACCTGTGTAAACCAAGCAGACCAGCATTTATAGGGAGAATGAACTCCATACCTGGTTGAGAAAGCTGCCCAGTGTGCGGCGAAACGCGTTCTGATGGACATCTGAAGTGCTGCATTCCCGTCTCCCCATTACCCGCTACATACAAAGAGCCGGAATTGCCTCCACGCCAAAGCCGCAGATTTCCCCAAAGCAACACAGACGCTGTGGCAGAGCGCTGTGTGGGAATTTCACTAAAGGAAGGCAACAGCGAGGAGGCGGCTTCTGTCAGGACCACCTAGCTGGCTGATCCGGTCAAAGCAACAGGTCAGCCAAGAGAGACGGAGACAGCAAGCGCTGCTGCATGCACCAGTTTGCCGACGGCTTTTCAATACTGCCCAGCACCACGGAGCGGTAAGAGCCCAATATTTGTGATAACAGGACGGACACTGTTTTTCATTCTCCATAACAGAAGTCCTTGTTTCACCCACTCAAAACTGATACTTTTACTAAAAACAAGCGCTGTTGTTATGGACTGCTAAGTGTGCACACTGGTCATCTATTTCAAATCCATATGGTTAAAATATAAGTGGACACTAGCCCTAACAATAATTGGACTAACAAATACATACCATCCTTCCCCAATTGAAAAGGGAAGATAGTCCACGCTTTTGTGCACATTCATCCAGTGCTTAAAAATTATGGTACAGTGATCTACATCGATTTTAGAGTTTTTTATATATGTATTGTGATTTTTTGTGTGTATGTGTTTTTTAATAAATTCATTATCCTTGTTCACCTTTGAGCGCCCCACGTATTTATTTTTTGTTATTCGGGAAACCAGGACTGGCTCAAAGAGCACAGGGCTGGTTATACTCTCGGGGAGGTGCCCCACATAATTTTTTTTTTTTTAAACTATGCACAAATAGTGACATGTGTGATATGGTGCGATTCGTCAGCTGTCTAAAAAAAATTGCACCCTATTACATCTCGCCCTGGGAGCGTGATTAACAAGAGTCAGGGGGAAACAGAAATCGTTGACAGTTAAACCAACCCTTCATTATACAACTTAATATACTGTCAGGGTTTCGACAAAAAGAAAAAAAAAATCTGCCCCTTGGATCATCTATCTAGCTACCTACCTATCTGAAATATATACAAAGTGCAAATTAACAAGACAATATTAGAGACACAGAAAATGTAAGAGTAAATAGGGCACATACCTGTGCTGGCACAAGCTGGCCAAACTCATCATACACAGCACTGACAGAGAAGTTCAGAGCCACTGTAACATATGTTGTAATGTCCCATGCCAGTGGGTTGTAAACTGTAATATTTATGTGGCCTGTGGGACACGTAAAGAAAAGGGAAAAATCCCCATTATTACAGTGTACTGTACACAGTGATATTTATCCAAGATTAAAGATAAAGATAGGAGCGGATTGGAACGAACTATCAAAGTGGACAAGAAGACCAGTGGAGAAGTTGCCCATAGCAACCTTTCAGCTTTGACATAGCATTTATAAAGCAACCAGTATTTACCCTGCACAGAAACAAACTAACTCACCCAAAGCTAACTCTCTGCACATGTTACATCTGCCCCACCTGCAGTGCACAAGGTTTTGTCCGTTAGAGAAAGATTTTGGATAACCCTATGCTTCACCAAATGAACCCCTTAGCGTGGCAAAAAATTATATATTTTCCAGTAGGTAAGTTAGGAGCTAGTCAACCAGTCATGGAAAATATGAGGACTTAGAGTATTGGTTGGCAGCTATTTGCTTTGTAGAACGTATCACGGCTATGCTACAGCAATATACTACCAATACACTACCTTCCGAGTGCTCACTCCTCTCCGAGGAGAACTGATCTAGGACAATGGCTTCCATAAGCTTCCGCACTCCGGTCATTCCTTGATGCAAGTGTGCCATATACATGTCCATGACCTTCGGAGACTCTGTGCCAGTAATGCCATCATGATGCTGGACCTAAAAATACAGAACAGCCACGCAGTAAGTAACCGGCGTATTACATCTTCTCCTGATTCCAGTGTCCATTCTGTGTCTCCGCAATAACAAATGACTTTTAGGACTGAGTTTGTGTCCTCCACATTAGTCCTTAGATAAGAATCCTTAACCAGTAACCACCAAGAAAACTGGTAGATGATGCCAGAGCCGCCACTGCCACCAGGAGAAAGTGACCACAAGGCCACCATGGATGTGGTTTAAACTGCTAAAAACATAGCAGCTTTAAAAAATGGCGATTAGTAAATTTTGGATCTGTTCACCTCATCGACAGCTACCATGTCATCCATGTTGACATCCCCATGATAACGTTTAACCTAACATTCAGTACCACAACCAGTAAATGTAACCCTAAACCCAATTGTAAGGAGATGCACATATGATGGGGTATATAAATAAATGTTTGACCGGTACTTGTTTCCTAGCACGGCCACAATCGTAACTAATCGTGTCCCTTAATTAAGGGACACGATTAGCCCGATGGACCCGATTTCCTTTGAAATCAGGTCCATTTTGCCGGCTAGGAAACAAAAATCGGGGGCATCGCGTCGGTCGGGACCATTAACATTGGTCCCGACGCGACCGACGCGATGCCCCCGATATTTGCATTGACTTCAATGTTAAAAAAAATTTTAACATTGAAATCTTGTCGGGAACTGTAAAATATCGGGGGCATCGCGTCGGTCGGGACCATTAACATTGGTCCCGACGCGATGCGACGCGATGCACCCGATTTTTACATAGGATTCAATGTTAAAAAAATTTTTAACATTGAAATGGTGTAAAAATGTTAAAAAATGTGAAATGGGTCAATATGACCCATTTCACATTAAAAATGTCCCCGTCGTCGCCCCACGATAGACGGCAACCCGAAGCGTGGCGAGCGCAGCGAGCCCGCGAGGGGCGGCGGTACGCGTCCTCCGACCTTTTCATGCCCTACTATCCACTAGGGCGTGGAGTGAGAATAGAATAGTGTGGCGAGCGCAGCGAGCCACCGAGCCCGAAGCGTGGCGAGCGCAGCGAGCCCCGCGAGGGGACGCGGATACCTTCACAGGTAAACGCGTCCCTTCGCGGGCTTCACAGGTGTCCGTGGCGACGCCGACAACTGTGAAGCCCGCGAAGGGACGCGATTACCTGTGAAGGTATCCGCGTGCGCTCGCCACGCTTCGGGCTCGGTGGCTCGCTGCGCTCGCCACACTATTCTATTCTCACTCCACGCCCTAGTGGATAGTAGGGCATGAAAAGGTCGGAGGACGCGTACCGCCGCCCCTCGCGGGCTCGCTGCGCTCGCCACGCTTCGGGTTGCCGTCTATCGTGGGGCGCTGTGTACACGCTTCAATTTGGGGGGGTTTGGAATTTTTTTCATTCAATCCAATGTAAAATTGGGTCCCAGGGACCCAATTTACATTGGATTTAATGAAAAAATCGGGTCAAAAATCGGTCGGATCGGTCGATCGCATCGCATGCGACCAAATCGCATGCGATGCGATCGACCGATTTTTTTCAGCACGACCACCCCGATCTTAATCGGTGTGGCCGTGCTAGGAAACAAGTACCGTTTGACCTCCCTGGGCACTAGGACCCAGCGAGGCCTGTCCTCCAACTGCAGTATTGATGTCCCAAGCATGCACCTGTATCCATCATGTAGAACCTTACTTACATATAATACTCTTTGAGATGGTGTCAGAGGTTACATGATGGAGACACAAGTCTCCAACTTAGCGGCAGAGACCCCAGTGATTAACATGTTCCAGCGACCCTGAACCACTACCTACAAGGGCATACCGGCTGGTGAGCTGTATAGTACCCCGGTACGCTGAAGCTTCGTTCCATGAGAACCGGTGTATATACCACAGAAAGTATGGCTGTATCTGTTATACTTTAATAAAACCGCCTATTTGTTAAACAAGGTTTCCATAGCAGGAGTCATCTGCTGGAGTGTGGCTACACACTGTATCTCTGAAAATAACAACACACATCATTGCCAACAGATAGGAGAAAAGACCAGCAACAGAATCCAAGACTCTGAAGTAGCAGAAGATTTATATTCCAAGATATTAATTATGAAAAAAACAAAAATGAATGTCCTGGAGTCGCCCAGATAAAGACCAGACCTCAATCCCAGCAAGAAACTGAGAAATTATATCAAATTTGTTCTAATTTTTAAATGGGATGGAACTCGAGAAATGCTGCAAAAGAAGAACGGAACAAGACTGCAGTGTCAGGTGTACAAAGCTGTAATTACAGCTAAAAGGGCTTCAACCAATTAATAAAACAAGGGAGTGAATACTTAGGAAAGCAACATAACATATGCACCAAAAATAGGTACAGAGGATCCTTGTAATCCAGAAAGGGCACTCACCAGGGTAGAGAGAAAAAAGGTTTGGTCAGTCGCACTGAAATAAATGTTTGTCATGTATATAAAGTGGACCCTCTTTTTCTTATTGGCTTCAATTGGTATAAGGTATGAGGGTGTGCTACCATATACACGGTGTCTCACCAGGATAAAAGATACATTTTAATGGTACTTCTTAGAACAATTACATCTTACTTTACAGTCGACGTTTCGGCCACTAGAGGGCCTTTGTCAGCACATCATACTTTGTTTGCACCAAAAGGTGGAGCGCTCACTCTACTTATCTGGTGCTCAAGTTAATTTATCTATTGATTCCAAGCAACGGTGATACCTCGGAGACGGACCATCGCAGGGCTTGCAGCTGCTCCAGAGCCCACATCCTGCACACAGCACCGGACGGATGCTTCACCAGGTACCGAGTGTAAGCAGACTCCCCAGCATACAGCAGTGAGCTGGCCTTGCGGGACACACCTTTGAGGATGTTGCGGGATGCATAGAACCCTGTCCAAGCTTGGTACACATCTACAAAAAAAAAAAAAAAGGTTAAAGAAAAAAACATATTATATTTATTCAGTAGCAATAAAGCGCAGCAAGCCTCAGATAAAAGCAATGATACTGAATCTTATTGTTAAAGTTCCTTGAGAGTTCCTGTGACAAATGTTTTTACATACTGTAATCAGATTACACTGATCGCCTCTCTAGAGTGGAGCATCCCACGCTGTCATTAGAAAGGAGCGGATCAACTCAGTGGCAATTTTGGTCTTTCACTCTAAAATAGTAGGCTCGATTAATTAAGTATGAAAAGCAATGCACTCTGGGATGGATTCGGACCATGTGTGTTTGCCGATGGATTGCTTAGATTCCAGCACACTGCACATGCGCCAAATTAGGCAAACGCATATATATGGAGATTGCATGTGCAGACCAATCTTCTTTGAAATGGGCCTTTCTGGGTGGCAACCATGCGGACACCATGACCAGCTCCGTCTTGTGACTACGTCATAGGAACATCATGGGTGCGCAAGCCGACATCAGTCGAGTGCAGGTGGAGATACTGTAGGACGCCTGTTTCAGACATTCACCATGGAGTGGGCAAAAGTGCCATTACTAATCATGTCAGCTACAGAAAAACAGTGGGGTGGGGTGGCCTTCAACGTGCAGGAACATGGACACAGCATACACGGACGATGCACAATTATCACATCAGCATAGGCCGGCAAGTAGGCTGCTGTGTATGTGCGGAAAATCCTCCGCTGATGAGTCTGGAGAATCAGGCCCAGTGTGCCTCATACCAGTTTCCTAATGGCCTGGGAGACTGGAAGCTTACAGATATTGGCCTCACTATGGATACATGACAGGACCACTTTAAGGACTGCACAGACTACCCCAGTTATATCTAACAAAGAAACATGCTACCAAATATAACAGGTGTAACAGGTGACCATATCGATGTCATGTTCTAAAAACCTTCCGGAGAACTAACTAATGCCCTGGGCATTCACATGTTGCCCACAGTCAATATGGCCATGGCGGCGGTTGCTTTCGTGTGACGTAACCAGGACTAAGCGGCTTCAGTGGGTGGCGGTGAGCGTGCGCGGCCTCAAGCGGTGTGTCACCAGCTTGGTAAGTGACACCCCCCCCCCCCCCGACTCATTACCGTGCCCACCCTCCCCCACGGCTCATTATCATGTCCACCCCCCACCCCCAATCTGCCCCTGGTCACAACACACCCTGAAGAGTAAGTGGCGGTGGGCGTGTGCGGCCTCAAGAGGCGTGTCACCAGCTTGGTAAGTGACCCCCCCGGCTCATTACCGTGACAAACCCCCCACCCCCTTACCATGACAGCCCCCCCGCCCAATCTGCCCCTGGTCACAACAAACCTGAAGAGTAAGGGAGGAAGTCCTGACTATCGCGCACCTCCCAGGTCAGGTTCCTCTGATGTATGTCCGTGAAGTAGTCTCCGAGGGTTTTGTACCGCACAGCCACTCCAAACTCAGGGTGATTATTTATATATTCCAGTAACAGATCCATGTTCTGAAACTGGACAGAGGAGTTGAAGAACTGCTTGTCACACCCCTGCCGAGAGTAACATAAACCCAATTAGCTTGACCTATACAATACAAACGCACATAACAAAAAAACTGATTATTATATGTGTTGAGTATCACTAATCTAAAACGTTTAGGACCGCGAGCATTTTGGATAAGAGATTTTTCCGGATTTTGGAATATTTAGTTTTTCCATACTTAACTGGTCCCTTGGTGGTGCCCCGATATCCACGAAATCTCCGGTCTCAGGTTGCATGAGTGCACCGGTGACGTTACCGGCGCACCCGAGCACTAGTGCAATGCACCCTGGGACAGGAGATACAGCTGAAGAGGATCCTGAAGGCTGCCGTGGACATCAGGGGACGAGGCAAGTATGAAAAAAGGGGGCGGAGGGGGTGACCTCACCAATAAAACCCAAAATATTCTGAAAAACCACAGTTTTCGGAATATTTTGGTTTTTAGAATACACGGATAAGTGAGACCTGACCTGTATTTGTAAAACACACTGTAGTACAGGTCATGTATAGAGTGGCGATGTCATCATTGTACTTATTTACAGTATGCAACTCATTAGATATAGTATATAGTATAGGATAACGATACTACCTATTACTGGGCATTGTAGTGGCGTTACTGCAGATGTGCCCTGTTAGCTTATTGCCACATTATTTATGGTCAACCAAATAGGCAACATTAGTGATAAAGACTGTCCTGTCCTTACCACATAACGAAGGATGAAATATGAACACAATTTACTTACTTTTTAGTATTAAAATTTATTTATATGGCGCCACAAGTATTTCGCACAGGGAGACTACACTTAGCATTACAGTAAATAAATAACAAAAATAGAGTACAGGTAAAAACAGCGCCACAATTCAATACACATTACAGCTTAAATGTAAGTAGTGAGGACTTGATCAACGTACTACTAGAGGCTTGTGGCCAAAGATGGAGATGAGTATGTGGACAAAGATGGTCGCTGAGTGTTTGAGTATAGGAGAGCTGTGAGTGAAATGTGAAGAGAAGAGGGCTTTGACAACAGGGAGGGAAGAGGGCCCTGCTCGGAGGAGCTTACAATCTAGTAGGAAGGGGAGACAGACAGATGGCATGAGGTACAAGCGAGAGGGCGGTGGCTAGATAGCAGGATGTAAGCAGGCAGAGATGGACAAGGCATGAGGCAGGGGGTTGGAGGACCAGCCTCAGGACTAAGTTATGCAGCGGAAGGGTACGCTTTGATAAATAGGTGAGCTTAGTGGTTGTTTGAAGCTTTGCAAGGTCAGGGAGAGTCTAATGGAGCGAGGGAGTGTGTTCGGGCAAAGTCCTGTACTCTAGCATGGGAAGCAGTGATCAGGGTGGAGGAGAGATGACAGTCATCGGCCGACCGTAGAGGGCGGGAGGGTGTATGAATGGAGATGAGGTTAGAGATATATGGAGCAATGGAATTAGAGATGGCCCTGTATGTGAGTGCGAGGTGTTTGAAGAGGATTCTGTAGGGAAATGGGAGCCAGTGCAGATTTTGTTGAAGGGGTGTGGCAGAAGTAGAGCGGCGGGAGAGGAAGATAAGCCTGGCTGCAGTTAAGGACAGATTGGAGAGGAGCCAGTTGGGAGCGAGCAAGGCCAGTGAGGAGAATGTTGCAGAAGCTAAGCTGTGAGATGACCAGTGAGTGGATGATGAGTTTCGTTGCACTCTGGGAGAGAAAAGTCCTGATGCGAGCAATGTTGTGTAACTGGAACCGACAGGAATGGGCCAGAGCTTGGATGTGGGGTGCAAGGGAGAGGGAGGAGTCAAGAGTGAAACAAAGGCAGCGGAGTTGGGGAACGGGGGTGATTACGGTGTTGTTAATAGTGAAAAAGATATTAGTAGGGGTGTAACTCCAGGTGGGGGAAAGATAATATTATTTATTAATTTCCTAATAAACTTTTGGTCTAAGGGTGGTGTCAAAAAAATTCACACTAGGGCACCACAATTCGAAAAAAAAAACACGTACAGATCTTTGCATGTGGTAACTGGTTAGGGCAACACAGATGCATCATTTTTTCGCTTCTACTATAAAGTCCCAGCATGCTTTGCAGGTTTAGTGTATGCTTTGGTACTTTCTTGCTTTATGGTGCCCCCCTCTCACCATGCAGCGATGATTGGGGATTCTGTAGCACCAGCACTATCATAATAAAGCAGCACTATAAGCAGGTACCTCTGTTGTTATGGGGGGGGGGGGGGGGGTCTTAGAATGGTATATTAATTGACCCAGTATAATCTGCCCACCAACCAGCTTCACGGTGACCTCATTACTGGTGGGTCCCTAATACTAAGTTTGAATCTAGGGCGCAGAACCCCAAAAAGGCCGGCCTAAGCCACTCACCCCAGGGCAGCACACAAGTGAAAAACTAAGCTAAAGGTGTATTAATAAGAAAGAAGCATAAGCTAGAGGTCAAAAAGTGAAGTGCTAGAAAGTATATTAGTGGAAAATAAATAGTGCTAAATAAATATACCTCTATTATTTAATAATAATATGGAGTGTGCATCTGCACCTGCTAGTTTCCTAAAAATGTATAAAAATTCAAGTGAATGCACCAGGAAGCGGAAGCATGGACAGAGAGCGGACTTACCCATGGCCACAGAACATCATTACTTCTGAACCAAGCTGCTCGCATTTTAATATTCTTCACCATGGCTTCTGCATACTGCTTAATGGTGTCACTTGTAACAGGGAGACTCATACCGGGATAAACCCCGTCCTTTGGTGGGTCAGGAAATAGTGCGACTCCGTTCCAGTAAAATCCTGATCTACCAGGGTGAGAGCATGAAACACCATAAGAAGTCCGTCCTATGTATATGATGCAGTGTCTCTGTGTGTGCAGTTCAGGAATGTACAGTATTAAGTACATTTATGTTTGTAATTTTGCTACAGGTTTTGAGAGCTGAGCATCTGTGATAAAGCCTTTCCATTCATTAATAAACAGTGACATCACTGAGGAACATTGCACCACATGGCTTGCTTATGTCACTAATCCCCAGAGAACTGGGAGGATAAACATTGGTTCAGTTCTAATGATTCTATACAAACATCTGATACACATGACATCACCGGGAATAGCTGAATTACGTCAGACAAAAATGACAGCCATTACCACTTGTAGGAGGAGCCAAGCAAAGGACAATATCTTTGATGGGGATGTACTATAGAAACATTCCATAACTGAATTTTCCAATGTATTTCACTTTTCATTGAATGGTTTAGGACAGCCATTCAGCACAGTACAAGAATACAGCAGGCAATGCACAAATTCATTTAGAACGGCTTCATTCACAATGGGTCCTGTATGCCAAAATATTTAATAGCAGTTAAAAGCCAATAAAAATGACGGCTTTTTCCCTATCTGCTCTCTGTCTTCCATCTGTCCATATCCAGGAAGTTTGAAACATATAATTTTGGTTTCACCTTCTGTTAAGGAGTAATTTGGTCGGTACTTGTGTAGTTTCACGGCGGCACTTCCCTGCGGATTGCATCGTATGAAAATCGCATGCAAATCATATGCAAATACCGCATGCGATTTGCATACGATTTGATACGCGATGCTATTTAGCTTACCCCACTATCCACGTGACACCGAAGCGTGGTGAGGGGATGCGGTAAGCGGCCTCGCGACCTGTTCATACCCCCACTATCCACATCAGCGTGGAGTTGATTTTATATAGTGTGCCCGAAGCGTGGCAAGCGCAGCGAGCCCCACGTGGGGACGCGGAAAACGAGCCCGAAGCGTGGCGAGCGCTGTGAGGAGACAAGGATTACTGGGTGTGTATTCCGCATCCACTCGCCACGCTTCGGGGACGGTTGCTCACTACACTTTATAAAATCAACTCCATGACTCACGGGGTACGCCGCGCTCGCCACGTTTCGGGCTGACGTGGATAGTGGGGGTGTGCTAAACCACATCGCAGATCGAATCGTATGCAAATATTGCATGCAATTTACTGGGAAGTGCCGCCGTGAAACTACACAAGTACCATTTGGTCCATGGAGTAGCCTCTAGTGGTCACTGTCGGTACATCACCTCAGAAAGGTGAGAAGAATTTAGCCTTTTATATATAGTCATTAAACTGAAACTTTATCAAAATAATGAAAATAAATATTTAATGATGGTAGATCATAAGGGTCATTTTGATGGTTAGATACACTCTGTATCTAACAGCTCTTCACTTTTCTCAAGTGGACTCCATGGCTAACCATTCTAGCCAGGAGACTGCATTCCGGTACATCCTTCTCATTATCAAGGGATCATATACGAATCTAAAAATATGGTAATGGGCGAAGCGCGCAAAAAGGGGGTGTGGCTTAATAGGGGCAAATCACTCCCTGATCTTCTAACTGCTATGAGGGCATGTCCAGCCACCAGCCAGCCAATTCCTCAGGCATGAATCATGCTGACAGGGCACTAGGGCAGGGCAGGAGGTAGAAAATCACAGGTATTCCAGGCGGGCCATAATACTTTTTACCCCCACACAAAAATCACCAGGCAGCCAATTCCTCAGACATGAATCATGCCTGACAGGGCACTAGGGCAGGGCAGGAGGTAGAAAATCACAGGTATTCCAGGTGGGCCGGCGGAATACCTGTGATACCTCCAAACACAAACATCACCACACCAGCCAGCCAATTCCTACCCTACTCCGTTTGAAGAATAAGAAAGAGTCAGTCTCCGAGACCCCCGCCGCCACCGCGTGATCCCTGCTTTACTGAGCTGGCTGCGCTGCATGTAGAGGAGGAGGATGGCGTGCTGCTGGCTGCGGCGGAGGAGGACACGTGACCAGAGCACCACCCAGGGTGCACTGCTCACGCTCCGCAAAGGACCATGGGAGGAGCTGTGTGCAATCGGGCATGCGTGCAGCCCTCCCTGTCCTGTTACGGTGGCCATGTTTGATTACACTTATGAAAAAAACGTTTAAGCAGCAATTAAAAAATTATTCAAGTTTAAGACGCCGAGCAGTCTAATGGGTGGTCCGGTGCACCCCTGGACCACCCCCTAGATTCGCCTATGCAAGGGATGGATGTGAATTATGTAAATGTTGTTATTACAACCTTGACCAATCAGTGCTTATTTTGTGTGGGCGTGGCATGACACAATTTGCACCCTGAAAGTTCTCCTTGATCTTAGAATCTTAGGAATCTCCCCTACGTACATCTGAAATCTACAGAATACTTTAGGACATTACTGACAGGTTCTATTACAGGCAAGCACTTCTCAGCGATTATTATTCTCAAGGATTACCTGCTGGAGAACGGTAGGTAGGACGGGGAACAGTAACTGAACTGGTCCATGACGTGTGTGAAAATCTCTTGTGTTCCGGCTAAGGAGCGAGAGCCTCTCCAAACAAACTGAAGTTTCTAAATAAGGCAAAGAAAACACAGTATTCACCACACAATACATAACTACACAAACCCTCTTCTTGTTAGGCTTATTCACTCCTGACACCGGCAACACATGAGAAAGAATATTAGTTCAAAACCCAGAAAGTGGGCGAGCGCAGCGAGCCCCGCAAGGGGACTCAGACACACGGCCATGCTGCCGCCGTGAAACGAAACAAGTACCAAATTAAATGCCAACCAAGGTTGTGAATTGCCGTGGCATTTAAATACTCACAACGGCACCTCATCTCACATCCTTCGCCCACCCAGATAAATGCCTGTGAGGTTTTTTGCGAGATCCCACTGCCACTGAATTCCTCCATAGGAGTTATAATAACTTTTTCCAGTGCACCAGTTTTCTGGAGCGCTCTTTATTCAGCGCTGGGGCTCGCCAGAATGCCCCCTCTGGTGAGCTGGCGCTCCATCTGACTGGGAGCGGGGGGACGCAAACCCTGCCTGTCTCCGCTTCAGGGAAACGGGCAGGGTTGGGGGGGGGGAGGGGGGAGGTCGGGGATGGCTTGGGAACTGGCAACGAGGCGGCAGGGTCCCGGGGGGAGTTCCGGTTTAAGGGAATGCGCATGCGTCCCATGTGCATGCAAATCCACCTCCAGCCCCTGCAAAGATTACAAGCGCTACATCTGTATCTCCCTAAGTTAATGCTTGCAGAGAAAGTGCATGTCTCTGTGGTTGACATTGGGCAAGACCTTGGGTCATTACAAATAAAACTATGTATTTGTACCTTTGAGTCCTGCATGCTAGCTTTGCTGTCGTAATCAATGCGGGAGATGAGGTGGGCATCAAATCCAGACATGGCAAACAGTGTCGGTGATGTTGCGGAAGCCCCAAAAGGATCCACATGCCAGGAAAACCGTGGTCTCACCCCAAACGTTTCATACAGAAAGCCATGTCCCTCTGGGCACAGGAAGAGGAGAAGAGGAGTTATATAATGACAACAGTAACAGTGGCGCACGCAGGGGGGGGGGGGGGGGGGTATTATTTCCATTATACGGTGACTGGAAATCTGGAAACCCCCCTTTGCAAATCCTGCGTTTGCCCCTGAGTAATGGAAAGTGGATCAGAGTATAAACACTGTAGAGTATATTAGAGTTCCGGGAGTAAGAGGTAAGTGCGGGGAGTAAGAGGTAAGTGCGGGGAGTAAGAGGTACGTGCGGGGAGTAAGAGGTACGTGCGGGGAGTAAGAGGTACGTGCGGGGAGTAAGAGGTACGTGCGGGGAGTAAGAGGTACGTGCGGGGAGTAAGAGGTACGTGCAGGGAGTAAAAGGTACGTGCGGGGAGTAAAAGGTACGTGCGGGGAGTAAAAGGTACGTGCGGGGAGTAAAAGGTACGTGCGGGGAGTAAGAGGTACGTGCGGGGAGTAAGAGGTACGTGCGGGGAGTAAGTGGTAAGTGCGGGGAGTAAGTGGTAAGTGCGGGGAGTAAGTGGTAAGTGCAGGGAGTAAGTGGTAAGTGCAGGGAGTAAGAGGTAAGTGCAGGGAGTAAGTGGTAAGTGCAGGGAGTACCTGTTAGCTGCAAGATCTGATCATCTACTGCAGTGACTGCTTCATCATGCATAACCTGTCCTCCAATGATAAACTCCAACCGCCCCTCTTGTAATAACTGATGCACCTGTTAGATATAAAACAAGGGAACCATCTGTACCCAAGTAGCAGATATTAAGGTTGTACATCCTTTATTGTTGGCTAGTTTTGAATTTTACTCCCAACATAAATAAATTCGGTACTTGTTTCCTAGCACGGCCACACCGATTTGCATCGGGGTGGTTGTGTCGGAAAAATCGCGCGATGCGACCAAATCGCATGCGATGCGATCGACCCGATTTTTACATTGAATCAAATGTGAATAGGGTCCCTGGGACCCTATTTTACATTGGATTCAATGTAAAATATTCCCCAGACCCCCAATTTTACCCCCTCAACACCACCCCGAAGCGTGGCGAGCGTAGCGTGTCCTCCGACCTTTTCATACCCCTACTATCCACGTCGGCGTGGAGTTGAGAATATAAAGTGTGGCGAGCCCGAAGGGTGGCGAGCCCCGCGAGGGGACGCGTATCACTTCACAGGTATACGCGTCCCCTCGCCACGCTGCGCTCGCCACACTTTATATTCTCAACTCCACGCCGACGTGGATTGTAGGGGTATGAAAAGGTTGGAGGACGCGCACCGCCGCCCCTCGCCACGCTTCGGGTTGGCGTCAATCGTGGGGTGATGACGGGGCCATATACAATGTAAAATGGGTCATATTGTTTCCTATGTGAGATGGACTTAAATCAAGTCCATCTCATCTTGTGCCATTATAATGGCACAAGACCGACGCGATGCTCCGATTTCAATGTTAAAAATATTTTAACATTGAAGCCTATGGCAAAATAGCGGCCATCGCGTCGGTCGCGTCGGGGGCCATGTTAATGGCCGCAACCGACGGGATGCCCCCGATTTTGCCTTTGACGGCAAAATGGACCCGATTTCAAAGGAAATCGGGTCCATCGCGGGCATCGTGTACCTTAACTTTAAGGTACACGATGCTCGCGATTGTGGCCTTTCTAGGAAACAAGTACCATAAATTTTAACCAACACAGGCTTACCATTTACTTCTGTAGCCACTTGAATTTAAGCGGTGCTTATAACAATAGTACCTGATGAATATTGATTTTAGCATAAGTTACATTGCTAAAGTGATCACTAAGGTTTTATCATTTATACATTACTGTCAGTAGGAGATAGCCAGCAGCTGTCAGCAGGGAGAAGAAGGGGTGTGGTATGATTCACCGACAGTTGGGATCCCGAAAGTCATTATCCCGACGTCGGGATCCCGACTGCCTGGTCTCAGACAGCATGGCCAGCGCAACAAAGCACCTTGCGGGCTCGCTGCGCTCGCCACGCTACGCTCGCCACCTATTGTATTCTCCCTCTATGGGGGTTGTGGACCCCCACGAGGGAAAATAGCCGACGGCCGTCGGTGTTTTAACAGTCGGGATCCCGACTGGCACCCGAGAAGAAGTGCCATCAGCTCTACTGAGCATGCCTTATACAGACACAATAGATACTTACATAATACACTAGTGTTCATTCTAAAACCATGCACCTGTCACAAGCTGTGCAGTTCCTCTTTCCTGCCAGGGGTGTCACTCTCTGCACTGGGGCTTCTAGAACACTCTGGCCTTTATCTCTGCAATAAAGAACTGCATGGTTTGCAACAGGTGCAGGGTGTTAAGGGGTGTACACACGCTTCGATTTTGACAGGTTTTTCGATTTAAAATTGAACGGCTTTTAAGATGCTTTCGATTCGATGTACGCTCCCGTTTTTCTCTATATCGAAATGAAAAATAGACTGTGCAGGCAAGGAAATATCGAATTTTATCCAGTAAATCAAATGTGCCTTGAATGCAAATCGAAATCGAATGCAAAAGCGCAGATTGAATGTGAAATTGAATGGAAAGCAAAGGCCAAAGGGCGGTGGAATTGGGGAAATCGAAATCAAATCGAATCGAAATTGAATCAAAAGTAAAATCGATGCCTGTGTACACACCTTTAGAATGAACACTATAATACATGTATCTCCACTATACTGTATGCTGCCACAACCTCAACGAGGAGTAGGTGTTTGAATCAATGATAAAAGAGGAGAAGTGAGCCAGAGGAGAAGTGGCCCATGGCAACCAATCAGCACTGAAGTAACAGCTATAATTTGCATAATATTACATTTAATTATACAGAGCAGCTGATTTCCTAAGTCTACCCCTCAGTCCCACAGCATAGAACAGGTCTGGCCAACCTATGGCTCTCCAGATGTTTTGAAACTACACATCCCAGCATGATTTGCCACAGTTCTAGCACAGTGCATGCTGGTACTTGTGGTTTCACAACAGCTGGAGAGCCACAGGATTGCCAGGCCTGGCATAGAATTTTTTGAGGTCCTAAGTCATAAAATCAAATGAAGTTACAGGATGAAATATGTAAGATATAAATCCCAAATAGTATCTTTTACATCACCGATACCACACAAAACCCCTAACAACACTGCTGATAAAAATCCTAATCACAAAGATTATGACAGCATATCAACAAACACGAAATAATATGAAACTCTCCACAATATACTATGCTGCATCGCAATGTACTTGTGGACTGGTGCGGAGAACCCTTGGATTATGGCAGGCATGTCCAAACTATGGCCCTCCAGCTGTTGCGAAACTACAAGTCCCATCATGCCTTACCACAGTTTTGCTATTAGGGAATGCTAAAACTATGGCAAGGCATGCTGGGATGTGTAGTTTTACAACAGCTGGAGGGCCACGCTTGTCCAGAAAAGACTCTACATGCTGACCTGCTCTTTCTGCCGTTCTCCTGCTACAGTGTCCCACCACAAGCGGAAAAACTCCTGTTCCACCACAATAAATCTCCGGTGCTTCCCTCTCATCAGCTCCTCCACAACGGTAGTGTAGACGTTGGCCGCGTAGGCATGCATGCTTTCCTGAAATAGGACAGAGAAAAGTTACATAAAAACATTAAACAAAGTTCTCAACTCCAGTCCTCAAGTAACCCCAACAGGTCATGTTTTACGTACTCATACGCAGCTGAATCGGCTGGTTAGACGAATCAGTATATGGAACTGCTCAGATCCCAGTGGACAGCTGGGACAGGCAGGCTGGTGCTAACGACTGCTGAGGAGCAGTGAGGGAGGTACAGACGATGCAACCAGTGGGGGGGTGTACAGTCCTCTCATGCTCCTCCTGATGTCACCCACCAGCTGGCATCTGGGCTGCCTAATAAAGAATTATACATCACACAGGGCCATTATATAGGCTCTGTGACAGTCACTCTGTTTTATCCTGCACCAACATACCCTCCAACATGACCCATTCCATTAGGTACAAAATGCTCTGTTTCTGGACTTCCGTGGCAGTTACAGATGTGAGCCTGCAGCACAGTCCAATATTCAAAAAGGGGAGCCACACCTACTGCCACCCCAAACATCACTGTCCTGGACTCACTGACAGTTGATGTGACCACCCCTCTTTGAATATTGGATTGTGCTGGAGCCCCACCTCTGTAACTGCCACAGGCAGGGAAGTCCAGGAACAGAGCATTTTGTAACTAATGGAATGGGTCATGCTGGACGGTATGCACCAATTTTGCCAGTGTGATTGACGCAGCCTACACACCATTAGCGGTACGTGTCCATGGCTGTAATGCATGGTCTGCAGATCATTCTCCTGCTTACGGAAACTTTCAAAAATCAGGTAATTGGCATTTTTAAGTATCCTTTAAACATATGAAACTGCTACCACATTGACTGCATCAAAGCTTTCGCGCATGTTGACATCATTATAATGAAGACTGCAATCTTATAAAATATTTGAAGATTAAAACGTATTTTACTTTTGGATCTTGTTCACCAATGCTAACGCAGTGTGAAAACAGCTTAAGCATTTGAAAATGCCCACACACACACACACACACACACACACACACACACACACACACACACACACACACACACACACACCTGCTGCTTCCCAGCACACTACTGCCGTCTATCACTTGTCAAGCGGTGGAGCCTGAAACTCAGACTGCTCAACATGCTCCGTGCACTGGATTAATGAAGGTTACTGATTTATTTACAAATAAATCTAAATATAATTTAGATTTTTATATCTATTTTTTATACAACAGCGCATGTCTGTAGACAAGCACTGTAAAGTGCTTCTCTTCCCCTGCACTCTAGAGGTCATTCAAGAATCACTGTCTCAGCTTGAGGAACAGCGATTGGTCTGTTGAGAAGAGGGGAGTGTCTTCATTGTGAGGAAGACACTTCTCTTATGTAACGGTCTGTCTGTCTGTCTGTCTGTCTGTCTGTCTGTCTGTCTGTCTGTGTCTCCCTGTGTGTCTCTCTCTCTCTCTCTCTCTCTCTTCAGAGGGCTCTGAACAGCTACTGCTGTTTATTGATAAATGTGCCTATTAAATAGCTAAAACTCATTGGCCAGCCTCAGAATTAGCAACTAACTATCAATGGTCATCCATTTTCTTTGATTGATTGCACTGTGGGCCAATCATAAAATGGGAATGGTGGCTTCACGGTGTCAGGGGTGGAGCTATGCTCCGTGTGCCGGCCCCTTGGGGAAAAAGAAAAAAAATGTTCGTTTATGCTTGACATCTATGGAGGGAAACCATCTGGCTCTCTCCCATCAATGGCAAAACTATTGTAGATCGACCATAAACATCAATGATTTCAAATCATAGATGATCGATAGCCATCCCTAACCCTAAAAACAAATCACAAAAAGTGTCAGCAGCAAGAAGAGCCTCCAATTTACTGCTGATATTCCATTGCAGCTTGGCAGTTGCACACCCACTGTTAAGTTACTTAGCTCTATTCCCAGCGGGCCCGCTGATACCTGCAATAGCCTGCCAGCTCCTGTCTGGTACAACTGTGCCTGCACTGTAGCAAACAACTGCCACTGCTGGACTGAGATCTTGGACTGAAGACGCCTGTTTGATCCCCTATCCCAGGGACCATTGGTCCACAGAGAGCTCAGCCTCAAATGACAGGGTATGGGTAAAAACCAGAACCAGACAGCACCCCGGACTGGACCGGCTCCATTCATCAATCTCTGTCTTTCTGGAGCTTGTAGTTCCGGTCCAGGGGGTGCTTGACTACTGCATGATGTATATATCTAGTCATCTCCCCTGTTCTCTCACCAGAGAGCACTGGCCGTGTCAGATTGCTCAGCACACATCGCTGGTGCATCGCTGTGTGCCGAGCAATCTGTGCTTAGCTGCATCAATAAGCGCAGAGGCTCACTCGTTACGGGTAACGGTCATTAGGTCAACACAGGCCTCAGGTCAACACAGATATAAGGTTGACATGCTTAAGGTCGACAGGATCAAAAGTCTGTCAACAAGCATTAGGTCAACATTGGGAATAGGGACGCCAATCCCTGGGCATTTTTTTTCAATCCCGGGAATAGGGATTGAAAAATGCCCAATCCTGGGATCCCGGGATTGGCTTCCCTAAAAAAAATAAAAACATCCTGGCCACCCCGCATATTTAATTACATGTACGGGTGCGGCCGGGAGACGGGAGCCTGGTGGGTGGGCTGTGCATCCGGGAGCTGGGCAGGATGTAGAAGAATGGGGCTGGCTGGCGAGCAGGCTGTGTGGGCATGCAGGATCGAGGCAGGCTATGCAGGCGGTGTGGCTGTGCGCAGCGTGACCTCTGACCTGAGCCACACAGCCGGGACGGGAAAAGCCAGGCAGCGGTTGAGCAGGTGCTTAGACACCGCCCAGTATTAGACTGCGCATGGGCAGTCTAACCCTGAAATCCCGGGATTGGAAACTCCAATCCCGGGATTAACATTTTTGGGGCCAAATCCCAGGATCCCACCGATCCCGGGATTGACCACCCTAATTGGGAAGGGCAACAGTCAAAAGGATGCCCTACTAGGGCGTGGAGGGAGAATATCATAACCCAAAGCATGGTGAGCACAGCGAGCCATGGGAGGGGACGCAGTGCTCTGATGCGGTGTCCATTTGGGACAAAAAAAAAGGTGAAATAGAACAGAGCTACTTACACTTACAATAAATACATTGTGTATATATTCTCTAAATAAAAATGTCCTCTTCCCTGAACGGTTATCAGATGCAGGGTGCAGATTTACCACGAAGCTTTATCACTGTTATTGCTCTCTGTTATCAGCCACCTATGGTGCGATTACTGAAAAGTCTGGTGCTATTATCAGACACACTCACAATATACCGATACTCTCCAATTAAAAAACACTTTTCAATCTATATTTCTGAATGGATAGATAGATAGATAGATAGATAGATAGATAGATAGATAGATAGATAGACAGACTTGTATTGTTGCAGTTATTTGTGCAACTAGCAATTTACTTGTGGAACTGCAAATCCCAGCAAACAAAACATGGTCTTGAATAAATTTAAATATGTAATGAGTGGTTTTCATTAAACAGTATTCTCTAAGGCTGTGACGTAAAACCATCAGAAACAGAATAGGAAAGAGCCAGGTGCTGTGACCACAGCTGTGTGTATAACCTGTATTGTGCACAGCATTAGTCCCCATCACATGACTACAGTATATACTGTACCTGCACTGTGTACACCCAGCCCACATCCATGTGACTGTGGGGAATGACATACACATGAATAGGATCAGTGGTGTGGGGGGTGACTGACCCCCCGAGGCAGAGGACCAGCAGTAGCAGCCGCCTCATCACTGCACTGCAGACCCGGATCATAGAATGAGGAAGAAGAAGAATCCCAACAGCAACATTGTAACAGGCTGCACTCTGATCACTACGGCGAGCGGGAGGAGACAAGGCAAGTCAATCTCGTAATACTGTATATAAATCACTTCCTGATACACCAACCACACTGATAATAAAATATAGTAGTGCTTTACTGTGATAGCTCCCGTACATAGAGAGAGGCTGGAGTTACATGCAACTTTCCCTTTATATCACAACTTTTTATTATGTATACAGCTCGGCAACATGTGAGGCTATGGGTCATTGGGTCGACCCATATTATCAGGTTGACATAGGGTTACCTACTCTCCCGGAATGGCCCCACCTCCTAATGACAATTAAAGTCTCCTCTCCGGGCTACTTCCAGAGAGGAAACATTAAATGACCCAGTTTTCAGCAACTTCTGGGAGAGTGGGTAAGTTTGATTAATTCACATTTTATCATTTCAATTCAGAGAAATATCTGCACTAAAAGTGAGAGTATAGTTTTCAGCATATATTAACAACTGGACAGGGGTCTGCATTTAGTATTTTTCATGACAGAGGTCATATAAGAAACTAGGGTACTGTTTACCTAGAACGGCGCCCACGATTTTGATCTTAGGCATCGCAAGTTAAAAAATCGCGTCGGTCGCATTGCATGAAGTGTGAAATGGCCCCCCCAATTGTTAACGCCACCCCACGATCAATGTCAACCCGAAGCGTGGCGAGCGGCAGCGGTACACGTCCTCCGACCTTTTCATACCCCCACTATCCACGTCGGCGTGGAGTTGAGAATAGAAAGTGTGGCGAGTGTAGCGAGCCACCGAGCCCGAAGCGTGGCGAGCGGACGCGGATACCTTCACAGGTATGCGCGTCCCCTCGCGGGCTTCACAGGTATCCGCGTGGATAGTGGGGGTATGAAAAGGTCGGGGGAAGCGTTCCACCACCCCTCGCGGGTTCGCTGCGCTCGCCACGCTTCGGGTTGATGTTGATCGTGGGGTGGCGTTAACAATTGGTGGGGCCATTTCACACTTCAGGGTGGCTATTTGGGGTCTGTGGGCCATTTAACATTGTTCCCTATGTAAAATCGGGTCAATTGGGCCATTTAACATTGTTCCCTATGTAAAATCGCAGTAATCGCGTTGGTCTCATCGCATATGATTTTTTGGCCGCATGCGATTTACATTTTAACATGCATTTCTATGTAAAATCGCGGGCATCGCATCGGTCGCATCGCATGCCATTATAATGGCATGCAATGTACATGCGATGCCCGCGATGGGCGCCGTTCTAGGTAAACAGTACCGAAACTAGTAATACCCCGTTGCACTGCAGCCAAATTCCCGGGTCTAGCATGTAGACCCGGGAATTTTCCTTTTAACACGGGATTTTTGGCAGTGTGAACGGGTCGCGTACCCGGATCTCAGACACGGGTAAAACCCTTCTTTTTACCCGTGTCTGAGATCCGGGTATGCAGACACGGGTCGACCCGTTCACACTGCCGAAAAACCCGTGTTAAAAGGCAAATTCCCTGGTAGAACTTCTTCACCCGGGAATTTGCCTTGCAGTGAGAACGGGGGTCCAGCGCGGCAGTCCCCGGCATTTCAATGCCGGGGAAAAGCCGTGTATTTCTCACTCGCAGTGAGAACACGGCATGAGCCCGCTCAAAGCAAATGCTTTGAAAGCTAGTCTACTACCTTGTGATTGCCTCTGTGTTTGTGCATGTGTGTGAGAGAGAAAGGGACATAGTTTCACCCCCACCCCCTTTTTGACTTTTTGCAGAATTCAGCTCACCACCCTTTTTTGCGAACTGAAATGTCAGTGAATATGATCCATAGAAATTTCTGGTACTTGTTTCCTAACACGGCACCCGTCGGGTCCCATCGCATACCATAACTTAAGGTATGCGATGAAACCCGATCAACCCGATTTTCGTGTTTTAAAGACCTTCCCGTACAATTTTAAAATTGGCCGCATCTCATGCCATTATAATGGCATGCGATGTGATGCGATGCGACCGACACGATTTTACATAATACCCAATGTTAAATGCTGCCCCAGACCCGATTTTTAATTGTATACCCACCATGATGGTTAATTATTAGGTCAAATGGCCCCCCCATTTTTAACGCAACGCCACGATCAACGTCAACCCGAAGCGTGGCGAGCCCGCGAGGGGCGGCGGTACGCGTCCTCCGACCTTTTCATACCCCCACTATCCACGTCGGCGTGGATAGTGGGGGTATGAAAAGGTCGGAGGACGCGTACCGCCGCCCCTCGCGGGCTCGCTGCGCTTGCCACGCTTCGGGTTCACGTTGATCGTGGGGTGCCGTTAACAATTGTGGGGGCCATTTCAGACTTCAGGGGGACTATTAGGGCTCTGTGGCCCATTTAACATTGTTTCCTATGGAAAAATCGCGGGCATTGAGGCATTGAACAGTAAAATCGCGTCCAATCACACTTTTAACATTGATCCCTATGGGAAATCGCGGGCATCGCGTCGCACCCGTTTTTTTAGTGCATGCGATGGCCGCGATTTTTTACCCCCGATGGACATCGTGGGCGCCGTGCTAGGTAAAGAGTACCGAAGACACTTCTCTTATGTAACGGTCGGTCTGTCTGTCTGTGTCTCTCTCTCTCTCTCTCTCTTTTCAGAGGGCTCTGAACAGCTACTGCTGTTTATTGATAAATGTGCCTATTAAATAGCTAAAACTCATTGGCCAGCCTCAGAATTAGCAACTAACTATCAATGATCATCCATTTTCTTTGATTGATTGCACTGTGGGCCAATCATAAAATGGGAATGGTGGCTTCACGGTGTCAGGGGTGGAGCTATGCTCCGTGTCCCGGCCCCTTGGGGAAAAAGAAAAAAAATGTTCGTTTATGCTTGACATCTATGGAGGGAAACCATCTGGCTCTCTATCAATGGCAAAACTATTGTAGATCGACCATAAACATCAATGATTTCAAATCATAGATGATCGATAGCCATCACTAACCCTAAAAACAAATCACAAAAAGTGTCAAGAGAGAAGAGTCTCCAATTTACTGCTGATATTCCATTGCAGCTTGGCAGTTGCACACCCACAGCGAGACACCGAGCCCGAAGCGTGGCGAGCGGACGTGTGAATACATGTGAAGCAATGCGCCTCCCCTTGCGGTTCTCGCTGTGCTCACCACACTATATAAAATCAACTCCACGCCGACGTGGATAGTGGGGGTATGAAAATTTCGGAGGATGTGACGTGGCATGGCATGGCGTTCATCGTGGCGTGGCGTTAACAATGGGGGGGCATTTGACATAGTAATTACCCATCAGGGTGGGTATACAATTAAAAATCAGGTCTGGGGGGCCATTTAACATTGTAATCAGCCATCAGGGTGGCTGTACAATTAAAAATCGATGCGATGCGACCGATTTTTTTCGACCCGATGTCATACGATATAAATCGGTGGCACCGTGCTAGGAAACAAGTACCAAATTTCATTCATTCATATAACAATAGAAAATAGAAAAAATCCATATATCTTTTGAATTTTTAGAGTAGAAAAAAAAGTACTGCATATACATATTGTATTGCAGCTGAGAACAATAGAATAGCCATGGCTAGCCATGACCAAAGGAGCAAAGATGAAACTTGCTCCTACTATAGTAGTTATACCGATCTGTAGCAAAATAAGCCAGCAGGACTAAAGCTGTGTACACACAGAGCAATATGATCGATGGCAATATATTGCTCAGGAATCATATTGATCAGTGTCCCGTATTTATCAGCGACCATAGATGGTCGCTGATGAAAATGACACACTGCTGGGAGCATGCTCCTCCGACCAGTGACCATTAGGGGGCTGAAAACGGGAGCGCGCATCCGGCGATAAATCGCTGGTGCACACTCCAATCGCTGGCAATATGGTCGCTCAGCGACCATATTGCCAGCGATTTTATGCCCGTGTGTACGCACCTTTACACATCCCCTCAGACAGGAGAATCAGTAACCCTGACTCCGCACGGTGGCGGGGCAGCAGGGATAGATTGGGATGAAAACCAGCCGGGAGATTACTGGAAGCAGCCCTAAATTATGGATGGGGTCTGTGAATGCCCAGTGGTGTACTTCTCAAAGGTTCAGGAGCTGCAGGAATTAGTGGGTACTTGTTTCCTATCTGGGCGCCCACGATTGAAATCGCGGGCATCGGGGGTAAAATCGGGGCCATCGCGGGCATCGCGGCCGATAAAAAATCGGGTGCGATGTGCCAGACGCGATGCCCGCGATTTTCCCATAGAGAACAATGTTAAATGCCTCAATTTACCCGCGATGACCGCGATTTACCATAGGAAACAATGTTAAATGGATCAATTTCCCCAAATTATCATAGGGAACAATGGGAAATGGGGCAAAAACACCCCTGAACATAAAAATGTCCCCCCAAAAGTAGTTGACGCCACCCCGCCATCAACGTGAACCCGAAGCGTGGCGAGCGCAGCGAGCCCGCGAGGGGCGGCGGTACGCGTCCTCCGACCTTTTCATGCCCTACTATCCACTAGGGCGTGGAGTGAGAATAGAATAGTGTGGCGAGCGCAGCGAGCCCGAAGCGTGGCGAGCGCAGCGAGCCCCGCGAGGGGACGCGGATACCTTCACAGGTAAACGCGTCCCTTCGCGGGCTTCCCAGGTGTCCGCTTCGCCATGGACACCTGGGAAGCCCGCGAGGGGACGCGTATATCTGTGAAGGTATCCGCGTCCCCTCGCGGGGCTCGCTGCGCTCGCCACGCTTCGGGCTCGGTGGCTCGCTGCGCTCGCCACACTATTCTATTCTCACTCCACGCCCTAGTGGATAGTAGGGCATGAAAAGGTCGGAGGACGCGTACCGCCGCCCCTCGCGGGCTCGCTGCGCTCGCCACGCTTCGGGTTGGCGTGGATCGTGGGGTGGCGTAAACAATTGTGGGGGCCATTTCAGAGTTCAGGGTAACTATTTGGGCTCTAAGGCCCATTTAACATTGTTTCCTATGGTAAAATCGGGTCCATTGAGGCATTTAACAGTAAAATCGTGTCCATCGGGCCTTTTTACATTGATTCCTATGGCAAATCGGGAGCATCGCGTCGCGGGCATCGCGGGTACATTTATGTCTGGCCGCGACGCGACCGACGCGATTTCCATGTTTAACATGGGTTTCAATGGGAAATCGCGGGCGTCGGTCGCGTCGCGGCCAGACATAAATGTACCCGCGATCACCACGACGGGCGCCCAGATAGGAAACAAGTACCGATTAGTGAGTTTCCATGTGGTAATTCATGATTTTAGGCACAGGAAAAATGCAATTTAATTGAATAGTTTTTTCCTGCACCCCTTGATAATAACATGACAATGAGCCGCAGGATAAACCTTGCAGTTCATTGAACATGTCCTTTAGGGTCTGATTCAGAAGTGCCCGAGCTGGCAATATGCACGTGGAGCAAAGCTTGGGGTCGGCACGAGTGCGGTTAGCGGCATGCCGTCTGCAGACATAGGTTACAACAATGAGCAACCACCATCTCAGAATGGCGGTAGCCCGGGGATCCAAAGCTATGCCGCCCAATGTTGATACATAACAGCAGCTTCGCATCCATCACAGAAACCTATGGGGGATGCAGCCAGCATCAGAGGAAACGCAGCAGGGACCGAAGATTCCTGCTGTGGTCCCTCCTATATAGATTCAGGTGATACTTAATATTTGCGGCTAATCCTTAGCAGCAAATATTAAATGATAAATGGGCCCCTTAATTTTCAATGGAGGGTGCAGATGCAAAAGGATAACAGAAATATGTTGCTAAGGATAAATAGTAAAATTGTTTCGTAATAGCACAAATAATACCTGATCTAATCATCTCCAATTTGGAACTTTCTTATTTACACAGAACAAATAAATATCTGTTGCTCATTTTATTAGGATTGAGAGATCATCTCCTACATGGGCAATAAACATAATGTGTACACTTGCCTCCAAGGTACAGCCGCTGCATACAATGATCCAGCAGTGAGCGGTGTTGCGGGAAGGCTGTCCGCGGTGCCCAGCAGGGAGAACGAGCAGTTTCTGTTGCTGGAGTTCAGGCAGGGGCTGTGCGCCGTTCACAGCTCTTCTATCCCGGACCCGCTGACCGCGGGAGATGGGGGGGAAGCCGGCCCAGGTGGCAGCGATCGAGCACAGCAGTGCTCATCTTCACACTTCCCTGCTGTCTGCGGCTGCGCCTGTAGCAGTCAGCACAGCCCGGCACCTCAAACGTGATTTTTAAAAATAGATATTTTCACTTTTTCTCTACCGTCCAATGGGATACTGGCGTTATACTATGGGTAGAGATCCTCCGCAGGAGAGACAGGCGCATTAAAGCTTTCAGTGTGGGTGCACTGGCTCCCCCCTCTATCCCCCTCCACTAGTCAGTTTAGAAAAATGTGCCTCAGGAGAGGCAGTGCTTTCTGGATGCTCCAGAGTTTTTCTTCAAATTTTATTTAGTTTATTATTTTGGGGCGCTGCTTTGACCAGGCAGCAGTCCTACTTCGAGGGTTGTCAGGGGTAGGGTCAGTCCACGACCTCTTAAGGTGCAGAGCTGACCCTGCTGCAGGACAATCTGTCCTGAGTGGGGCCTGTCACCGCACAGCATTGCGCTGTAGCGAGCAGGCCCCCCAGCTGCCGCACACCCCCTGACTGGTCCGAAGACGTCTGTGGTGAGTACAGGTTGGGGGTCCCACAAGGGGACACCCCAAACCATTCCGTGTGGCAAGATGGCGGCGGCAGTAGCGGTGGTCCTCTCGCAGGGACCGCGCGACCCCCCCTCATCACACTGGCATAGGGTAATGCCGCTTGACCACCAGGGATGCCCAGGGCGCTTTTTAAGCATTTTTATGTGAAAAGCGCTTCTTATGCCAGTTTAAATATACTGGAAGCGCCAGCTCCGTGTAAAGAGCGGGACCAGGCTCTGCTGGGTGCGTCCTGTCTCTGCTTCCTGCTTCTTCACGCATCCAGAGGTCGCCATTACAGCTCCTCAGCGGCGTGGTGGATTTGATCCTTTGCAGCAGCAGCAGAGACAGCAAGTTATAACAGTGCAGCAGCGTTGCTTAGCTGTGTTATTTACACTGTGTATGACATATCACTGTGTGTTTTGTGCGTTACCAGCTTACTCAAATCCGTGAGTTAAGGTTTAGGGTGTACTAGTCTCCTCATATTGCTCTGAGTCTACCCCACTGGCTAGTTAACCACTTGTACACACATCTTACTTGGAAGACGGTTGTCCTGCTAGCCTTAGCCTCAGCCAGGCGGGTGTCTGAGCTTGGGGCATTGTCTTGTAAAAGCCCTTACCTGGTATTCCACGAGGATAGGGCAGAGCTCAGGACCAGGCCACAGTTTCTGCCAAAGGTTGTGTCCGCATTCCACCTGAACCAACCTATTGTGGTTCCTTCCAGCGTGGTACATCCTGATATATCTCTCTTTGGATGTGGTACATACCCTCAAGGCGTATGTTAAACGTACAGCTAGAATCCGGAAGTCGGATAGTTTGTTTGTATTGTATGATGTGCAAAAGAAGGGCTCTCCTGCATCTACAAGGACCATAGCCCGGTGGATTTGATGCACGATACAACAGTCCTATGCATCGGCTGGGTTGTCCCTTCCTCCAGCGTTGAAGGCCCATTCCACCAGATCTGTTGGAACTTCTTGGGTGGCTGCCCGAGGGGTCTCGGCCCTGCAGCTGTGCAGGGCCGCAACTTGGTCAGGGAGTAACAAGTTTGTCAAGTTTTACAGATTTGACACTCTGGCCAGGGAGGATTCCCAGTTCGGACAAGCGGTTCTACAGCAGACTCCGCAAGTTCCTGCCCGTTCTGGTAGCTTTGGGACCTCCCCATAGTATAAACCCAGTATCCCATTGGACAATAGAGAAAATAGGATTTTGGGTACCTACCGGTAAATCCTTTTCTCGTAGTCCATATGGGATACTGGGAGCCCGCCTCTGTGCGGCTTTCTGCTGTAACGACACTGTTACTAACACGGTTAGGGCTTGTTGCCTTGTTGTCATATATTGACCTTCTTCAATGATTATTGGTGAACTCAAAGTTGTTAGGATTCACCTCTTTTGTTATTTTATGTTTATTATTTTGGTTTGGGTGTGCTGTGAGAATCTCACCACGTTATTGTTCACATACCTCCTCACATAGCTCTCCTTCGGCACAGTTTTTCATTAACTGACTAGTGGAGGGGGATAGAGGGGAGGAGCCAGTGCACCCACACTGAAAGCTTTAATGTGCCTGTCTCTCCTGCGGAGGATCTCTACCCATAGTATAAACCCAGTATCCCATATGGACTACGAGAAAAGGATTTACCGGTAGGTACCCAAAATCCTATTTTTATACCATCCACGTGGACTGTGATTGGGAACAGTAAAGTGTGGCAAGCGCAGAGCGGCACCTGGCACAATCAGCGGTATGTGAAGAGAGCCATGAAGCAGCAGCGGTGCAGGCAACGTCAATCATTAACATAGCTATAGGGGGTGTTGCTGAGTAGGAAGGTGGGCTGCCAGCTGTGTGGCTTCACGATCACATTATAACGCAGGGGTAGGTCTTGATGACATCATCAGGTCCCCCTCAGACCACCCATATGTACTCTGTTTTGTAGGGGGGGGGCTCCAGAGAAAGCAAAATACATGTCCACCTTTCCTTGTAGCTGGTAACGCCACCTGGTTTTTGGGAGGCTCCCAGAGGTTCATGGAGTAAAGAGCTGATTGGCTGGAGAATCATTTATCACACGGAACAAGTTTTTTTTTTGCAATGCGTTTTACCACTTGTTGATAAATAGGCCCCATAGTATAAGCAAAACAATGTACATGACTGTGCGGAAACATGCTTTAACTAAACAGATACATAAAAAGTAACAGAAAATAGTCTGAACTACAGTATTAGAGGGTACACACAGTAAGATATGCACTATTTGATTCTGCTTATAGAAGCAAAATCGAATAGAAAATCGGGGCATCGAATGGTTTTTGTACATTCGATGCAGATTCCAACCCAATGCGCGCTCCCGTGTAGTGTAAATCGAATAGAAAAATAGTCAGGCAAGACTATATAGTACAGATCTGTACTATATAGACAAATCAAATGCATTTTGCTTACAATTCGATTCGATCCCAATCAAACCGGGATCGAATCGCAAGCAAAATCGCACCGTGTGTACACACTATATATATATATATATATATATATATATATATATATATATATATATATATGAAAGACCATACTGCTTTGTATCCTCAAATATTTTATTTCTGCAAAAATAGCTGCTTTGTAAAGATTATTTCCTCCGCGACAGACAGATGGCCGACTATTATTCGAAAAACAATTAACATTCAAAAGAAGATCGTCCTTGTTACCAGTTCTGCAGACGCGCCATCCTGCATTTGACTTGTGTAAGAATAATAGATTCAAATTGTATCTCTTTTATTCATTGAAAAGTGACTGTGTAAAAGAGCAGCTGCAGTGACATATTGTACCGCGATAGTGTAATGTGGAGCACGTATTGTATGGATTAGTGACAGATGCTTAGGGGTAGATTTACTGAGATGGGACTTCTATTGAAGATGGGATGTTGCCCATAGAAAGCAATCAGATTATATCTATCATCATCTAGAAGGTGCTAAAGGATTGAGAAGTGGAATCTGATTGGTTGCTATGGGCAACATCCCATCTTCAATAGAACTCCCTGTGGGGTTTTCGGTTATTTATTCTTATTATTATTCATATAGTGCCAGTGATAGTGTCAGTGATGGAGAACCTTTGGCACTCCAGCTGTTGATGGACTATTTGGCCATGCTAAAACTAACGCAAAGCATGCTGGGATGTGTAGTTTAGCAACAGCTGGAGTGCTAAGGTTCTCCATCACTGCTCTGTGGGCCTTATTCAGACCTACTCGTAGCCCAGTGGGCAGGTAAATGCCACCTCGCCGAGTTCACACACCTCGCCCCGGTGCCACCATCCCGCCGACTGTCCGAAGCCATCCCGCAGACTGCCCGCCTCCTCCCTACCTCCTGACGGCCTCCTTCCCGCCCCCTTCACACACCAGAAAATGCAGGGACTTTTCTGGTGTGAAAGGTTCCCAACCCGGGAATGTCCCTGCTTACATTCCCAGGTTTGTCCCTGCATTTCTGGTGTGAAAGGGATATTATATTAATATACCCTGCCAAACCCCCCCCCAGCCTCCAAAAATCTTAACACAAGCATAACACAACATAGTGCCAAAGATGTTTCCAGGTAACCCTTACAGTGCATGTTTTCCAGTTCTCCTCAGCCTTACAAGTGAAATAGTTAGTACTACCTATGTTGTAAAAAATGTGTGTTACCAGCTAGGAGGTATGGAAAACAGGTACTGCTAGGGGTCCCTGAGAAACCCCGCAAACTGGGTGACTGATCATCATCATCAATGCAACCTGTAACAATAGTCCTGATAGGCCAAGGCTATTGCAGCTGGTTCACACAGCTCAGTTCCTCATATGGATTTCCTGCATAATTTGCCCACATTAAATCACATAAGGCTTTGCGTCCATTACAGCTTGGAGCAACTGATGGCATCCTCGAAAATAGTCAGATGTCATGAAGATCTAGTATTCTTACATTCCCTTACATTGCGCCTTTTACCAGCACACAGGGGGTTATTCTGGTTCACTCCTTCTGGGAAATTCCTTCTCAAATGGACAAAACCATGTGCACTGCAGGTGGGGTAGATGTTACTTGTACAGAGAGAATTAGATTTGGATGGGGTTTTACTTCAAAGTGAGATCTATATTGCAGTGTACAAATAAAGCAGTCAGTATTTTCCCTGCACAGAAACAAAATAACTCACCCAAATTCTCTCTGTACATTTTACATCTGCCCCCCTGCAGTGCACATGGTTTTGTCCATCTAAGAAGGAATTTGCCAGGAGTGAACCAGAATAAGAAACTCATGTGCTATTGATGACTATCATCAATAGCGCATGAGTTTCTTATATAACTGCTATCTTTTGTATCCTGATTTGGGAGGTCCTAAAGAACTTGCTACGTGTACAAAGGGACCATCATTCAGGTCAGTAACGACTACATACTTTATACCTGTGTCATACATGGCCAATGAAAGGGAGGTCACGGAATAAAATAAAACATTACGTGCACATAGGGACCAGCACCCAGGTCAGTGTTGTCCAATGGGTATCCACGAGGATCTCTAGAGAAAGAATTGGTGGAGCTCAAGGAGAAAACCCATTAGAATAGATCAGCGCCTGGTTACTTTCCTTCTTTTTTTTCTAGCTGCAGGTGAGAGTGTTAGGCTGTGGGTTGGGGTTAGGCTGCAGGTGAGAGTGTTAGGCTGTGGGTAGGGATTAGGCTGCAGGTGAGAGTGTTAGGCTGTGGGTGGGGGTTAGGCTGCAGATGAGAGTGGTAGGCTGTGGGTAGGGGTTATGCTGCAAGTGAGAGTGTTAGGCTGTGGGTAGGGGTTAGGCTGTAGGTGAGAGTGTTAGGCTGTGGGTGGGGGTTAGGCTGCAGGTGAGAGTGTTAGGCTGTGGGTGGGGGTTAGGTTGCAGGAGAGAGTGTTAGGCTGTGGGTAGGGGTTAGGCTGCAGGTGAGAGTGTTAGGCTGTGGGTTGGGGTTAGGCTGCAGGTGAGAGTGTTAGGCTGTGGGTAGGGGTTAGGCTGCAGGTGAGTGTGTTAGGCTGTGGGTGGGGTTTAGGCTGCAGGTGAGAGTGTTAGGCTGTGGGTAGGGGTTAGGCTGCAGATGAGAGTGTTAGGCTGTGGGTAGGGGTCAGGCTGCAGGCGAGAGTGTTAGGCTGTGGGTGGGGGTTAGGCTGCAGATGTGAGTGTTAGGCTGTGGGTTGGGGTTAAGCTGCAGATGAGCAGGTAAGTCACCGCTGGGCCACCAGGGATATGTCCACATTCTGTGAAGTCAACATTTCATAACTGTCTACATGGTAAATGTCAAGATGGTCAAAGTCGATGATGAATGTGAACAACACGACTGTCAACATATCATACCTAACCCCCACAGTATCTCAGAAGAGAAGTCTCCCTGTCACGCCCTTTACACGTTCTAGTGAAATAGGGGGGTCAGTGCAATTTTGACCAAATGCATCATAGCTCCACCCATTTGTTTGATGTCACTGTGTTACTCACAACATTAGTGTTATTCCATCCCCTTAACATGACCCATTACATTAGATACAAAATGCTTAATGTATGATTGCCATCACTCATGTTGAACTAGTTACCACAGGTGACAGCAATCATACTGTAAGAGGGAAGTCCAGGAACAGAGCATTTTGTACCTGATGCAGGGGTGGCCAAGCCGGTCTTCCAGATCTACCAACAGTTTATGTTTTTCAGGCTACCTGTGGATCTACAGCTGTGCACCAGATAGGTGATTTGGAAGACGTAGACCGTTGGTAGACCTCGAGGACCAGCCTGGCCACTCCTGACCTAATGGAATGGATCATGTTGGAGGATAAACTATTCAGGCAGGAACAAATTATGTAATTTGCCTTCCACGTTGACCACATGAGACTCTACCCAGCAGCGAAAAAAAATATATTTGTGTTGACTTTTACCAAACTAGACCTCAGATCTGTCCCAATGACCCCTTCCAGAAGGTACAAGCTATGCAGCTGCCTTATGTCCTCCTCCCCATGTACAGACTGCGCCATGCTGCACGGTATGCAACCTGATTACATGCTCTATAAATAGTGTAAGTTCTCTATATACAACCAGATCAACCATTATGCCTGTCACCTTCACGGATTCACCTACCATTCTCCGACAAGCACAAGTCATGTGTGGACTGACATAAGAAGATGATATCCAATAGATGAGTCTTGACTTAGCATTGGGGGATAAAGAAAGAAGTGCATTTTCCTTAGCAGCTTGCGGAACTGTATTACTGTAAATAGCCCATATTGCCCTAGGTGCTATAAAAATGTGCTGTTTTATGTCAGGGCTGAATTAGTAATTAGGAGTTCAGCTGTTCCTTCATGTAGCCAAATTATAATTCCTCCAGCCAGCTGGGTCAGGCAGCGCAGTCAGGAGCAGAGCCCATCAGCTGGCAAATGAATTTAAATGGTCTCTAAATTAGAACATTAAAATCTAATGATACTTTTGTAACAATAAGAACATAACTATTCTGTTAGTTCAAGGAAGTGGGAATGGAATGGAAGTCCAGGTCGTGTGATGGCTTTAAAAGATTCAAATGCAGTAATTCCAATTTGGACTATTTTGAGTGACAGGCGCAGGTTAGAGGATATTTCATTATGGAGCTGGTCATAAAAGGAATGAAATATGCATCTTAATAATTAATACAATTGTATTTCTTATGCTGGCCACACATCAGACCAACTTTTCTCCAACCATCCAACTAGTTGGTTGGATGGAATAAAAACCTGGTACTGGATAGGAGCAAATGTAATTTGTAATTAAGTCATATGTCTCCCAAATTGGAAAATGAACAACAATTCTCACTCAGACAATGTACTGTAGTTGGACCTATTTGAATTACCCAATTTCACTGAATGTTTTTGTCCATTCTCCTGAGTTTGTGAGCTAATTGCTTATTGGCATTTGCCCCCATACAGTACCAGATTTTCAGTCCAACCAACCAACTAGTTGGATGGTTGGAGGAAAGTTGGTCTGTGTGGCCAGCATAAGCATAACCAAGGGAATTCTTCATTAGATAGAGTTTTGGGGTGTTTTTTCAGCTCCTTTCATTTTCAACCCCAACCCCCCCCCCCCCCCCCCCCAGCAGATGGCAGTGTCAGAGGTGCCTATACACTATGCAATATTTTAAACAATATAGTTCATTTTGGCCCTTCTGAGTGATATTGTTTAAAATATTGCCCAGTGTGTATGCTATGAACGCTGAACAATGAATGCTCCTGTGGGTCTATAAGGACACCTCCCCATCTGTACATGCAGCTGACTTTAACTATATCATCGGCTGCATGTACGAAGCCGAGATCTGATGATGTCACTGAAGGATAACGTTAATGAGATCATTCAGTGGCAGTTTATGGTAAATAGTCTAGGTCTGGGTGATGCATTTGTGCAAATTGTGGAATTTTACCATTTGTGGATTTTACCAATAAATAATACCGTTGTCGGTAGTTACCACGGTGTTTGAAGAGTCATTTTGGGTGGAAAAAAAAAAGATACCATGATAAGAGGAGTCACACATTTGTTGAAGTAAGCATACAAGTAAGCATGACACGTATAAAAGAAACCTTGACGTGTTGAGTCACATATCTCTACATGTAAGCATACATGTATGCACCATTCTTCCTTGGGTGTCACGTGGTGAACCAATAACAGCCATTCCTACAGGCACTTAAGGGAAGTTGTTGAGGAGAGAATAAACCCCTAACCGCTTTCCCCGGGTTCCCTAGGGAGAAAAATTCCAGTATTTAAATTGGACTACACATTGTGTGTTTTATGTTTTTGCATTTTATGTACCCACCCTTTGCGGAGTAATCTGAGTGAGAGAAGAACGCGACAGGTGTAAAAGAAACCTTGATGCGCTTAGTCATATACATCTACATGTAAGCATACATGTACGCATTTCGTTTGTTGATCGTGGGTGTCACGTGGTGAACCGATAACAGCTATTTCAACAGTCACCAAGGGGAAGAGGTGCAAGAGAGAGGAAAAACCACAAGGGCTTATTCCCTGGGACCCCTAAAAAACTTTATAGTATCTATATTGGACGATTTAACAGTCTGTTCAAAAAAAAAAAAAATTTTGTATTGCATATACATATCTACTACGGATGAAATTTGGATAAGAAATTGTGATCTTTTTGGAGAACATCGTTGTTTGAAGTAAGAGTTGATATATACTTTTTTACCCAATTTTGTGTTCCTAACTGTTGGGCGCTTAACCGTTCTATATTTAGGTAAATCAATGATGCTCGGTCCAAATTGTGTAGTGTGTATGCACCTTTATACTCTGATGTCACCAACCTGCCCCTCCGCTCTATGTCAGTGACCAGTACATAGAGAGTGGGCACCACAGTAACACAGGCACTCGTGCATTAGTTAATATCTTGGAGCCCTAGGAGACTGTTTAGGTTTATCAAGTTATAATGCAAATGATACAGGTTTTAGCAGGACAAAGATTCCTTCTTTCTGACTAAAATGTAACTGTGAGTTACAGCGGTGTGGTATGATGCTCAGGCAGTTGGGATTCCGATGGTCATTCAGGCGACATCGGAATCATATCTTCCGATGGTCATTAGTCCGAGATCGGAATCCTGACTGCCTTGCGGGCTCACTATGCTCGCCACAGGTTCTATTCTCCCTCTATGAGGGTCCTGGACCCCCACGAGGGAGAATATCCCCTGTCGGTTGGGATCCTGACTGTCGGGCATTTAACAGTTGGGATTCTTCCGATGTCAGACTAATGACGGAGTGTCATCCCAAGTTACAGACACTGCATGTATGATGTCATTTCACTAGGGATAAGTGACATCACTGAGGCATAAGGCACAATTGTGTAAATACATTTATAATAATAAATTATGAGATTTGCAAATGATAATTCTGAACGTAACAATATCATTCCAATTGGAAGGAATGTTAAATATAGTCATCAAATATGTTGCATGGATTGGTAGGTAATTATAAATGATGTTATATGCGTTAATGTCATTTAAATAACTAATGATTTTTGCACTGCAAACAGCGACTATCCCATAGGTAGATTGTTAATAAGGTCAGAATGATATGCCACCTGCTCAATGTAAGGCATCTCACACCCTGCCAATCTGTATTATCTTCTTTCATCCTCGGAAGGCTCCATTTCCATTGCATAATGTAGGGGGACCGTGCTGAGTGACTTCACAGAGGAGTCCGGCACTTTCATCTCCCGCAGCTGGGCCCTTCTTCAAGCTTCAGAGCATACTAATGAGCTCAGCCTTGGCCTAAACTGGAATATATTTTAGAGCCTTCTGTTGTCATCAGTTTTTTACCCAACACAGCAAGTGAAAAATATACTTAAAGAACAGTGAGACAATTGGCATGTATTTACTAAAAATACACCCACCTCTGTAATGCTGCTTTCACATCGCAAAATGTAGGGTCACACCGGGACTTTGAAAAGGTTCAGTCCTGATGCGACCCTGCATTTTGCTCTTTCTGGCCCCTTCAGCGAACCAGCAATATTGTCATGTGGGGGGTGGGGAGGAGGCAACGCTTGGCGCTGATGCTGCTCTAAGCACTCCCTCCTCCATCAGTGTGAACGGGATTCGGGATTGACCCGATTAACCCATTTGCACTGCACAGCAACAAGGCAATGAACCGGTAAGAACCCTGCTTTTTTCCGGTTCAAAATGCCAAAATTTATGATCGCTTAAAACTGCGATTGTATTGCAGTTCTAGAGGAACATTGAAACCATTGGGCCTTACTCAGGCAGCCTGTTGCAGCACGGCTTGCGAAGCCAAAGACGATGTGCCTCTGCCCTGCTAAAAATTGGGGCAACAGGTCCCCGTTTCCGGTATCGCTGTCTGCCCCAGCCCCCATCCCTCCACCTGTATGCCTCTTCCTGCCAACCAGGCAAAGGCATTTGCAAAACTACGATGCAAGCGCAAGACCCAATATATATCACCAGTGTGTATGCAGCATTACTCTAACACTACACCTAATGCTAACGATCTGTTAGTCTTAACAGGAGCCAGATGCCGCAGCACATTGTCACAGTGCAGCACCCGGCTCCCAGTCATTGCAGAGGAGTTGCATTTTACTGCAGGGTTGCTGTCCCTCCCGGAATTACCGGGAGTCTCCGCGGGTCTCAGAGGAGGGGGCAGAGCTAAAACGACACACCGCCCCCTCCATGGAGATCAGTGATTTCGGCTATTCCCCCCCCCCCCCTCCTCTCCGGGCTTCTCCCGTAGAGGATAATTTGAAAGTCGGCAACCCTGTTTTACTGTCACCCTTGGGAGGGTGACACCTGGGTGCTTTCTGCGTCGCACCTACTGACCCAGTGCCCAGGGCTACAACTCTATTACAGCAGTGTACCAGTAAGCTGACTCACATGGCCGTGGGATGTGATAGTCTTTGGATGCAGCACTCAGATTGCAGATGCTGGCAGTTGGTATCTTTTTTCCTACATACTCCGCCACCTGGAGTATGATACATTATTAGTTTTATGCAGGGGAGGCTCCAGAGGAGAGGCTGCAGCACAATTCAAATTTCAAATAGGGGAACCACACCCACTGCCACCAACTGCCATTCTAAACTGACTCACTGGCAGTTGGTGTGGCTCCCCTATTTGAATTCTGAACAGTGCTGCAGACCCTCCCCTGAGGCCACCACTGGTCATATGGTATAGACAGTCACTTTCCTGCAGTTGTATAATGCCATACAACCAGAGCCGGCCCTAGCCTAAATGACGCCCTAGGCAAGATTTTGGCTGGTGCCCCCTAGCACCGCCACTAGTTCCGCCTCTAACCCTGCTCCCCTTTCCCAGCACCATCAACCCTCAGCATAGCAGTCATCATTTCGGTGCTCCTACCCACAATATTTTAAATAGAAAAGCCCTGTACACACAGGGGGGAGATATATTGCTCAGAAAATATATTGCTAGCAATTTATTGCTGAGCAATATATTGCCCAGTGTCTCCTTTTCATCAGCGACCAGAGATGATCGCTGATGAAAAGGAACCTCTGCTGGCGGTGCCGCAGAGGTAATTAGCTGGTCGCAGGAGCAAGCACCTGTGACCAGCAATTAGAAAGGGGCTGAAAACTGGAGCGCGCACCCGGCGATTTATCGCCAGGGCACACACCCAATCACTGGCAATATGGTCGCCAGCGAGAGTACAGCCAGCGATTTTAGCCCCTATAGCCCCCGTGTGTACACAGCAAAACAGTGCACACATTTGGTGCGCAGCCCAAACAGGGGTGTGTTCTTGCATGGAAGGGGCATGGCCACCCAATAGTACCCACAATTCAAATTATGCCACACAGTAGTGCAACTTTATTCACATTATATCATGCGATGGTGTGCCTTATTCACGTTACATCACACAGTAGTACCACTTTACCTTATGTACATTACTTCTCACATTATTCACATTATACCCTTAGAAAAAAATCCTGAGAAAATATTGTATTTTAAGCACCTCCATGGCCACACTTCAACCCAGCGCAAAGCAGTGTGTGCTGGGCAGAGGAGAAGAGCTGCAGCTGCTGCTGTCACTTAAGGTGAGGGGGCCCGGGGCCCCCACTGGGCCCTTCCATCAGACTTTGGCCTGGGTAATTTGTACCCCCTACCCCTTTCTCTCTCTACCCCTGATAATACCACACAGTAATGCCCCTTACACATGACACACATTATTAATGTCCTTATAACCATAATGCCCCTTACACATTATGCCAACCTTTCTTAATGCCCTTCATACACATAATGACACACATAATGCCCCTTACACATATGTTGCACATTATTAATGCCCTTATACACATGACACACTTAATGCCTGTTACACATATGTCGCACATTATTAATGCATTTATACATGACACACATAATGCTCTTACACATATGTTGCACATTATTAATGCCCTTATACACATGACACACATAATGCCTGTTACACATATGTCGCACATTATTAATGCATTTATACATGACACACATAATGCTCTTACACATATGTTGCACATTATTAATGCCCTTATACACATGACACACATAATGCCTGTTACACATATGTCGCACATTATTAATGCATTTATACATGACACACATAATGCTCTTACACATATGTTGCACATTATTAATGCCCTTATACACATGACACACATAATGCCTGTTACACATATGTCGCACATTATTAATGCATTTATACATGACACACATAATGCCCCGATGAGCTTCCGATGATTAAAATTATATGTGGCATTAATATATTCTGTGTGCGACTGTGTCTGTACCTGCATATGTTAGTGATTTCCATGAATACACCATTTCATATGCAGATACAGCCTCACTCACACACAGAATATAGGCATGCTGCATATCATTTTAATCAGCAGATGCTGCTGATGCCCATAGGCATTCCAAATGCCCTAGGCAATTGCCTAGTTTGCCTATGCCTAAGGCCGGCTCTGCATACAACTATGAATCAGACCCAAAATCCAGTAACGTGCAGCAGTGAATACACAACACATACATATAGCACTTTATAACAGAAGGTGTGATGGACACATTAATTAAACTAATGTGCACATTCTGCCTTATAATATGCATGCACACATAGAATACGACACAGCCTGACAAGCCAGACACAATTCTAATACTGCCTGGCACATTCCTTACCAGATAAAAGAAAATAGTTTGGTACAGTCTATAGGATCATGCTTGCTATATGATTTCAGCTTGATATACAATATAACGCATTCCCTAACTGCGCATATATTGCACAACCAGGTGGTAAGGGTTAACCCTACCTACCGGTTGGTACTGAAAAAGCTTAATAACAAAAGGTGCAATATATGATTAAGAACCTAAACATTCAGTCTGTCTGACATAAGAATGCTTAGGTCAGAACAGCACACCCTCTGACCCCTATCCCCTGAAACAGTGACATCTGACCTGGTGGGTCAGTCATAGGTGTCAGGGGTAGGGTCGAGAGACCTCATTGTTGATATCTGTATTTTATAAACCTCTGCGGAGGCTGAACAAGAGGACGCAGTGCCCTGCGGGCACAGATATATAAGTGTGATTTGATATATGTTTTTGTGTTTGTGTGTCAACGTCTGAGAACGTTTGTCCAATATGTCTTTTTGTGTATGTGTGTTTAAACGTTTTTCTAGTACTTATTTTACGTAAATTTGAATAAAAGTTAAATTTTATACATATATAATTTACCTGGAGATGGATCATTCCATCTCACCTTCTGAAGTGTGACTAGCATTTCCTATTGTACACACATAGCCCCACTAAAAGGATCTTGCCTTCGTAAAAGGGCCCCAACCAAGGAGCCATCTGGAACCATTGGTAACCTTGTTTGAGCTTGTATACTAATATCCCACCCTTACCTAACATATGACCCTCAAAACAGTCAGAAAAATGTTTTCAATTGATTACAGTACGTAATCACAACAAAAGAGTGCCCCAAAAAGAGAGTCTTTCCGTCTTTTTCTTTCTACATATAATTACTCTCTAGGGTGCACCTCCACACCTCGATCTTTAAAGGGAACCTCTTGTTCTCATACCACCAACTCATTGTGGACGCAAAGATTAAACCTAATTACATAGATTATATTTATTTAACCACACCTGTGCACTGGTCCATCTTCCCCCTTCCCTTTTCCCTCCAAGCTTAAATACAACCTATCTTCTGTAAGATCCCTGATAACCATCATTCAACATACAAGCACAAGCATACGCATACATTTTCCACCGTCCCCAGTGCCATCTTATTCCTGCATAGCTAGTTTATGGAAACCTAGATTGTACATAACTAATTCTGAGCACACACAGCCTATCTGTCAGCACTGAAGTGTTCTGGCTTTATTCAGCCCTTAGGGAATTTGGAAATCTCCCCCCAACGATTGGAAAGGTTAAAGTGCATGTATACAGTATGATCTGAGATATAGTCATTACATTGATATATTCCATGCGTACATGGGGATACGGTAATTGGGTCTACAGCAAGTTGGTCGACACCGTTAGGTCGATATGGGTTTAGGTCGACGCAAGCATTAGGTCGACAGTGTCTAGGTCAACAGTCAAAAGGTCGACATGGGGTTTTTCAATGTTTTTTTGAGCCGACGTGCCTACAGGCGGTATTTCCTGCCCTACCATCCACTAGGGCATGGTGGGAGAATAAAATAGTGTGCCAAGCGCAGCGAGGCACCGTGCCCAAAGCATGGCGAGTGATGCGAGGGGATGCGGTGCACTGTAAACTGTGTCGACATTCGGGCCAAAAAAACTGTAGAAAAACCCCATGTCGACCTAGACACTGTCTACCTAATGCTTGTGTCGACCTGTCGACGTAAACCCACGTTGACCATGTCCCATGTCGACCTTTCCCCATGTCGACATAACGATGTCGACCTAATGACTGTCGACCAACTTGCTGTAGACCAAACGATCCCAACCCCCCACATGTGCTCTGTTACTCTTGTTCCGCCATTGTAATATGTAGCTCACATTTTATTATTAAAACATTGTTCTGGTTTCATTCCTCTGTATCCTAATGAAATAGTAACCCAACTACTCCATCAAAACAAGTGTTCCCTAATCACCTTGTTTTATATAAATACCTAATTAGTTGAAGTATTGTAATCAGCTAAGTGTACAGCCCTGCATTATGTGCACCTAGGAGAATCAAATGTAATCAGAGATGTATTTAATTTAATCAATTACATTTTCAGACAATGAAGGGAATGTAAAAATAAGTTATACCGTACACGTACATTGATGGCACTGCAGGTATTGCTGTCACACATTGGAAGACTTATCCATATCTCCTACAAATCATCTAATACCCATTATCACCTAACACTCCTATTGTAAAAGGCCGATTTGGGGCGATTTAAGGGCATTTTCTAAGCGATCTTACTAAGATCGCTTCGAAAAATGCCCCTACTAGACATCGCTCCGTGTGTAGGGGCCATAGCGAGTCCGCACATCGCTATCACCTGGCGGTTAATATCCAGCATGCTGGATAACTCTATAATAACCGGTGTCAGGGCCAGTGTCCTCACCGGAGATCACTGGCCCTGACTGATCGCTCAGCATACACATCGCTGTGCAGTGCTGTGTGCTGGGTGTACTGAGCAATCTAGCATCGCTCAGAAGCCCATCAGCACATCTCCCCGTGGCCCTATCAGAACTCTGTCTTTATATCTAATATACATAGTTTTCTTTCTCTTCTTCCCACTCTCCTGTCTAGGTGACCTTAGGACCAGAGGCAGAACTACCATTGGTGCAGCAGGTGTAGTGCACCGGGGCCCCTGAGGACTAAGGGGCCCACACCTTAAAATGGTCGACATAGCATATTTTGGCATTGACAGAAGGTTGACACATTCTTAAGGTCGATATTGGTATGGTCGACACCCACAAGGTAGACATGTAATTTTTGTATTTTATTTTTGTAGACCGACTTGGCTTCTACTTTACTATCCAATTAGGTACAGAGTGAGATTATAACACTGTGAGCCATGCGAGGGGACGCGGTGCACTTATACGGTGTCCATGGCGATATATGTCGACATAGGCACTAAAAAATGTATGTCAACATTGTGGGTGTCGACCATGCTTATGTCGACCTTAAGCTCGTGTTGATCTTCTACAGCATCCGGGGGCTCCATAGATCTGCAATGCTAATTTTTTTTTTTTTTCACAAAGTACCGGGTGAGCTTCAGATAGTTATCTAGCTTTCTATGCAGGGTCAGAAAGCTCAATTAATAGAGTGTCTGACTGCAATGCCACAGGCTATAGGTTAGATTCCCGGTTATGTCAATATTTTGAAATGTAATAAAAGAAAGTGTGACTGAATAAACCCGAACTCTCACATTAAGTTCATGAATATTGTACAGGTATTAATGAGGGGGAAGAAAAAAAGATTGGTAGGAAGATGCCGGCCTTCAAAGAGGAGGGAATTTTTATAAGTTAAAGTAATTAAAACAGATCATTGACAAATTCCAACAACAGCGCCCCCTAGCATGCAGCGCTGTGTGCAAGGTACACTCTGTACCAACCGACTGTAGTTACGGCTCTGGATTTCACAATGTAAATAATATCCCAATAGAACTTGTGTTCGGAATCAGACGGCTCTAAACTGACTTCCTGAATCATTTGCATCATTGTAACAAGGGTCTCCAGCTGCTGCCCTTCATTTTATCAATTGAATTGTGTCAGATTTTATTACCATTAGCGGCTGTCTCCATGGAGATTACATTCCAGCAACAATTCACATTATCTTTAAAATCACAATCATTTGTTTTAGTGTTAATGGGCTTTAACCTTTTACACAGAGTTTGCTGAAGGCGCTAAAATATAAAGAAAAAAATCCACTTAGTAGTATATTTACCACAGGACACAACGCTGACCTGCAATGTGTTATGGGCCCTACATATGCAGAGATGTGTGCCAGAGATACATAACGGGAGATTCAGCACAAGAGATTTCACTCTTGTGACTCATTTCAGACAATGAGCCACATACAGAGAGATTTGTGTCAGAGATTCATAATGGGAGATTCAGCACGGGAGATTTAAAATCTGTCACGGAAAGTGAAGTAAAACACTGCACTTCATCACAAAAATGTTATTATTACTGAACACATCTAGCACATAACTAATGTCTTCTTTAATAAGTATTCTTTCACCTCCCCTAATATGCTACCCCCCCAAAAAAAAAAATTAAATCACGGTGGCTAGTGGTTCCCCCTGAACCGAATGCAAACCCATATGCAAACTATTAAACGTTGGTGGTACAGTGGGAGCTGACAAAAAAAATACTTACCAAGTCCGGGGTCCAGCGTCTCATCCTCTGTCACACAGACAATAATTTTGTAAAAAAAAATGGCATGGGGTCCCCCTACCCAGGCATGACCAGCCCCGGGCTTTTTGAGTGGTCCTGGTTCCCAAAATCCAGAGGACAAAGTGCGTGGGGTCCCCCGGATTTTGGGGACCAGCACCAGGCTCTTGAGCTGGCCCTGGTTTCCAAAATACGGGGGACAAAATGAATAGGGGTCCCCCATATTTTGGAGACCAGCACCAGGCTCAACTAGTAGGGGGTGTAATGCCATAGCCAGGGGACACGCTTGATGGTGTCCCGTGGCCAAAGCATTACCCACCCTAACTAGTCAGCCCAGGCCAGGAGTTTTTGGGGAGGTGGGGACCCCCCAAATAAGGGGGTCCCCCCTCTCCAGGGCACCCCAGGCCTGGGCTGCAGCCCGGGGCTATCCCCTGCACCCCTGGGCGGTGGGTGCAGGGTTGATAGCTTATTTAACAGTAATATTGTCTTTTACAGTAGGACTACAGGGCCCAGCAAGCCTGCCCCACATGCTGGCACTTGGGAGAACCACAGGTACCAGCATGTGGAGCATTAAAGGCCCGCCAGTACCTATAGCCCCCCTGTAAAGGAAATATTAAAATAAAACAACAAACACTGGTTTTAAATGTTTTATTTAATAAAAACACAAACACAGAGTTTTTAGTATTTTATTAAACTGCATCTGGTCTTCACCTGGGGGCAGCGGCCCCCTAAGCTCTTTTGCATGGCCGCCGCCTCCCAGGGCTTCTGCCTCTTCATCTGTGTTCTTCACCTGGGGGCGGCGGCCTTTTAAGCTCTTTTGCATTGGCCGCGCCTCCCAGGACTTCAGGAGCTCTTCTCTCCTCCGCCGTCGGACTGACTGCCCCGACCCTGTCTCGAGCTGGCTAATATAGCCAGCTCTAGGGGGCGGGGCAATGACGCGGCGAGCCGTGATTGGCTGGCCGCGGCCATTTTGAAATTTGAATTTTTTTTTTTTTTTTATCTCCGTCCTGATGCCGCCACGCTGCCGCCGAGGTGAGGTGGGGGTGGCGATGGGTGCTCCTGCTGGTGGGGGAGGGAGGTCAGGGGTGGCGGCGGTGGCGGGTTCTGCGGTGCGGGGTGCGGCGGTTCTGCGGTGCGGGGTGCGGCGGGTCTGCGGCGTCCGCAGTCGCTCGGTCCTGCTCATCTGCCCGCAGCCACACATGCGGGAGATGAGCAGGAGCTTTCTGAGCGACTGCTCTGAATTGTACAGCCCGTCCGTTCTGAATCTTGGACAGATTCAGAACGGCGGGTGCGCGCATGTACAGAGCCGGCCTTAGGCATAGGCAAACTAGGCAATTGCCTAGGGCATTTGGAATGCCTAGGGGCATCAGCTGCTTCTACTGATTAAAATGATATGCAGCATGCCTATATTTTGTGTGTGAGTGAGGCTGTTTCTGCATATGAAATAGTGTATTCATGGAAATCACTGTGACATAGCATTCCATATGCAGGTACAGCCACAGTCGCTCACAGAATATAGGCATGCCGCATATCATTTTAATCATCGGAAGCTCCTTGTGTGTCCTGGTCATAACAATGCAAATAAGACGAATTTTCCGCAAAAAAAGGCACCCAACGTTAGCAGAACTGGCCAGGAGCTGCATGGCTTATGGAGTCAAGATGTATGAGGAAACATCTGTATCCAAGCAGAGGTCACAGTGTTAGCGGCTGTGCGAGTGCTGTCTGTGGGTGGGTTGGTTGTGCAATAGTGTTCGGCATATGTGTGTCCATTTATACATGTATGTCATGTATAAATGCATTAAAAATGTGCGACATATGTGTAACAGGCATTATGTGTATAGGGGCATTAATATTGTGCAACATATGTGTAAGGGGAATTATGTGTATGAAGGGCATTAATAAAGGTTGGCATAATGTGTAAGGGGCATTATGGTTATAAGGACATTAATAATGTGTGTCATGTGTAAGGGGCATTACTATGTGGTATTATCAGGGGTTGTGAGAGAAAGGGGTAGGGGGTACAAATTACCCAGGCCAAAGTCTGATGGAAGGGCCCAGTGGGAGCCCCGGGCCCCTCCCCTTAAGTGACAGCAGCAGCTCTTCTCCTCTGCCCAGCACACACTGCTTTGTGCTGGGTTGCAGTGTGGCCATGGAGGTGCTTAAAATACAATATTTTCTCAGGATTTTTTTCTAAGGGTAAAATGTGAATAATGTGAGGAGTAATGTATATAAAGGTAAAGTGGTACTACTGTGTGATGTAACATGAATAAGGGACACCATCGCATGATTTAATGTGAATAAAGTTTCACTACTGTGTGGCATAATTTGAATTTGGGGTACTATTGTGTGGTCATGCCCCTTCCCAGCAAGAACACACCCCTGTTTGGGCTGCGCACCGAATGTGTGCACTATTTCTATTTAAAATATTGCGAGTAGGAGCACCAAAATGATGACTGCTATGATGAGGGTTGATGGTGCTGGGAAAGGGTAGCAGGGTCAGAGGCAGAACTACAGTAGTGGCGGTGCTAGGGGGCACCACCCAAAACCTTGCCTAGGGCGTCATTTAGGCTAGGGCCGGCTCTGCGCATGTAAATCGCTGTGTGGGCTATATACACAGCGATTTACATGCATCTTCAGGCATTTTCTGAGCGATTTGTTAGAATCGCTCAGAAAATGCCTGAATATCGTGCTGTATGTGGGGGCCTTTACTGCTGTCAATGATAGAATGTTCTGCCTTGGGGTAAACCGATCGCATCCAATGAGGTATCGTCTATATCAGCGGTTCTCAAACTACGGGTCCTGACCCCAAAGTGGGTCCCAACCTTCTCTGCATGGGGTCGCGACTCCATGTTGCTGACCATCAGGCTGATGACTTTTCTAATCTCACTCAGTGATTCAAGGAGTCTAAAATAACAACAGACAATTCAACAGATTTTTCAGACTCCTCCCATCACTTTGTGCCTCCACAATGCTGCCATGTATGTGCTGTATATGTGATAGCCTTCTGCAGTAACTTGCTGGGGTCCTGTAATTATTTTTATTGTCTGATGGGGTCCCAGAGCAAAATAGTTTGAGGACCCCTGGTCTATATATATGTCTAGTGTCCGTGAGTCTACGAAACACTGCCATCTGCTAGCAGAGAGTGAAATTACATCTCTTTCTCACACATGGTCAAACACAGAAAGTAGCAGACTAGCTTTCCAAGCTTTTGCTTCCAACAGGCTTACTAGTTAAGTAATATAAACATAAAGTAAGCATATATCACTAATACAATTATAAGGCATACTTGCCTATTTACCAATCCGAGGTTGTAAAAGTAATTTCTTACTGCCACGTTGCTCTTCCTGGATGGCACGATCTACATTATCTGTGTTTCTCAGGAACTGATGCCGCTGCCATTTCACTGGCTCTGGATGTTCCCATGTGCGATCATCCTCCATTGCTACATAGTCCCCTGCAAAACTCCAGTATGGGCACAGCCATGTTGGACTTTCACCCACCCACCACTACCACTCAGAGCAGTGGCGTAACTAAGTTTTGGGCGCCCCCCCGCCGCCGCGCCGCCAAGCACCCCCAATCCCCTGCCGCCCCGCCGCCCATGCAAACCCCCCCCCCCAATCCCCTGCAGCCTTACCTATCGCGCTGGTCCCGGCGGCTACGTTCTTCTTCTGCTGAGGACCACCACAAAATGGCCGCCCCCATACAGCAGACAGTTTCAGAGAACTGTGTGCTATATGGGGGCAGCCATTTTGTGGTGGTCCTCAGCAGAAGAACGGAGCCGCCGGGACCAGCGAGATAGGTAAGTCTGCGGGGGATTGGGGGGGGGGGGTGTAACTATAGCACCGCAGCCCCCGGCGCCCCTACATGCACAGTGCCCCCCCCCCCGGTGGCGGGGGCTGCGGTGCTATAGTTACGCCGCTGACTCAGAGTGCAGTTTCCAATCAGCTGATCACAGTGGCTGCCAGACCCAAGAGGTACTTCTGAAGCATGGCTGGATTCTCAACTATCATAGTGTTCATTCTAGCACCCACTATCTTTAAAAACCCATGCAGTTCCACTTCCCTGCCAGGGCTGTCTGCTGTAGTGCTTCTAGCACAGTGTGGTCTGTATATCAGCATTAATATGCAAACCAGACCAGTGCTAAAAACACCACAGCAGAGAGCGACACCCCAGGCAGATATGAGAAACTGCATGGGTTTTCAAAGATAGCGGGTGCTAGAATGAACACTATATCACAAGTCTCAACTCTAGCCCACTCAGCGACTACTGTTTTTGGGAACACAGTACAGGGCAGAATTTTCTTGCCAGAGGAGAAGATGGCCTCAATTCAGCTATTGGTCCGGTTGGTTCTAGAACACAGAAGGGTGACAATACACCTATGTGTCCGCTTACTAGGGAAAATGGTAGCAGATTTTGAAGCAGTCCAGTACGGCCGCTTCCGTTCAAGACCATTCCATCTTTGTCTACTTCAACAGTGGTCAGGCTCGCATCTCACCCTCCATCAGAGGGTAACCCTCTCTCCTCGGGCGTGTCTGTCACTGACTTGGTGGCTCAATTCCCAGAACCTCCTTCAGGGAAAGAGGTTTGGAATTTGGGAGTGGACCCTCCTCACCACGGATGCCAGCCTCCTGGGTTGGGGAGCAGTCACATCAGGACATCAGTTCAAAGGATTGTGGTCTCCACAGGAAGCCACTAGCCTTCTCCAGGGAAAAAACGCCCGAGTACAGTCCGACAATGCTACAGCCAGTGGCGGATTCAGGGGGGGGGCACCCGGGCACGTGTCCCCCCTGTCATTCATTTTGTAGATGAGGACCAGAGCTTTCCAACGAGCCCAGACCCATGTCTCTAGCCACCCGGGAACCGGAGATATCACCTGGCAAAGCTGTAACATTTTTTCCCATAGGATAATATGGGACCCGTCAATTCCGACCCCCACCCGGTTCCGACGGCTGTCAGTTCCCCCCCTGGCATCACAGGAGCTTGTTGTTGATGTCATTCAATTCCAAATCGCTGGGCCTTCAATATGATACCAGGATGGTCCATATCGGTCAATCGGTTCCAGAGATATTGCGTGTAAATCGATTTTTTTATTTTTGAAATGTAATTTCATGGCTGTTCATATTCTTTGAGGGCAGATTACTCTGGAACCAAATGTTCCAGTTTCACTGGACCAAAATCATTCAAAGCCCACTCAAAAGTTCTTCAATATGATACTTGTCTCATGTAAATGGGTCAGTTAGTTCCGAAGATATAGCCGGTTAAATGAGATAACTGGTTAAAGGGGGGGAGGGGTGCTTTTCTCTCGCCCTCACACCAGAAAATGCAGGGACTAGGCTGGTGTAAAAGGGGCCAACCTGGGAATGCATTTTCTGGTGTGAAATGGGTATTATTTCAAATAGCTGGGACCTGCAGTGCTCGGAATACAGCCAGGCTCTGCCACTGTCAGTGGCTATCACTTCTGCCTGGCGGCGGCTGTCCCCCATTTACCACGAGCATGTATTCCCCATTGGCAATGAGCATGTAATCCCACATGACAACGAGCATGGAACCTCTGGCAATGAGCATGGAACCCTTGGCAATGAGCATGTAGATAAGCAGCACTTACTGTATGTACTGTAGCATAATTTTTAATAGGCATTATGGTGTTTGGCATAATACATAATGGACATCATGCCGTGTAACTTAACGTGCAATGGACATTATGGTGTAAATGTTTAATGCGCTCCTTTGGTGGACAATGTCCCTGTTTATGAAGCGTATTGTGAATTTTGTCTTAATCTGTGTGGCATTATGTGAATTTTGTCTCAATCCGTGGGGCATTATGTGAATTTTGGCTCAATCCATGTGGCATTATGTGAATTTTGGCTCAATCCATTTGGCATTATGTGAATTTTGGCTCAATCCATTTGTCATTTTGTGAATTTTGGCTCAATCCGTGTGTTATTATGTAAATTTTGGCTCAATCCGTGTGGCATTATGTGAATTTTGACACAATCCATGTGGCATTGTTTGAATTTTGGCTCATTCCATTTGGCATCATGTGTAAGGGGCAAGTATAATGGGGTCTAGTATTTTGAAGCATAATGTGTAGAAGTTGTATATGGTGTTGAAAACTACACTCAAGGACATGCCCCCTGCTGAGTGGCCACACCCCATTTTCCAGAGCGCGCCTTCGGCGCGCGCACAACTACATCCTTCACTTTTGTTGCCATGGTGGGCCTATTTTTAATCCCATTGCCACCCTCTCTCTGCCGCTCTCTTAGCATGTACACTGGCACCACTAACACTGGCCCTCCCCCACCTAAACCCTCTTTTATCATGGTGCCCCCCCTGTCATTTTATCCTGGATCCGCCCCTGGCTACAGCAGTAGCATACATAGTTACAGTTACATAGTAGATAAGGCTGAATAAAGACTTGCGTCCATTGAGTTCAACCTAGGTTATAATAGCTTATCCCTTGTTATAGAGTATATTCTGATATTTTTAAAGACAGAATATGATTCTTATTAGTACCCTTGGATGTTTTTAACCAAAAAATGTTTGTCCAACCTCAGTGCTATTTTTCAGCAGGAACCAGCAGGAACTCAGTTCCTGAACCTCTAATTAAATATGACATCATCAGGAACTACAAATGTACTTTCCATAAGATAACTTTTATTTTAAAGTCACCTGTGAGTGCCTTTGTTTCTAAATACAATATATACATCTATCTCTCCCTCCCTCTCTTTATTATATATATTATTTTTTATTTAATTGATCCAACCCCAGACCTGGAGTTCCTGCACCTATTTTTCCAGAAAAATAGTACTGTCCAACCTTATTATAAAATTATTTATTGTGTGTGCCGACACCACTTCTCCAGGAAGAGAGTTCTATAGTTTGACTACTCTGACTGTAAAGAAATTTTTCCTTCTAAGGGAACAAAATCTACTTTCTTCTAATCTAAGCTCGTGCCTGCGTGTCCTAGACTCCTTCCTTGCAGTAAAAAGGGTGCTTGACAGTTCCTTATATTGGCCCCTGATATATTTGTACATGTTGAGCATGTGCCCCCTTAAATGTCTCTTCTCTAGTGTAAACAGTCCCAATTTGCTCAATCTATCCTCGTAGCTTAAATTCTCCAATCCCGTAATTAGCTTTGTTGCTCTTCTTTGGGTTTTTTTCCAGTTCTATGATGTCCTTTTTTTTGTGTAGGGCCCAGAATTGTACTCCATATTCAAGGTGAGGTCTAACTAATACTTTAGACAGTGGCATAATTGCTTTTGAGTCCCTAGTTTCCATGCATCTTTTAATACATGCTAGAATTCTGTTGCCTTTTTTGTTGCTTTGTGACATTGAGCACTACAACCCAGTTTGTTGTCTATTTGAACTCCTAGGTCCTTTTCAAGTACTGAATTACCCAATGACTCCCCACTTAGGTTATAATTAGCACACTGGTTATGTCTCCCAAGGTTCATAACCTTGCATTTATCCACATTGAACCTCATCTTCCACTTTTTTTGCCCACTCATCTAGATTGTTATGATCATTCTGAAGCATGGAGACCTCCTCAGTTGTTTTAATAACTCTACTCAGTTTTGTGTAATCAGCAAAGATGGATACATTGCTGAATAATCCCAGCCCAATATCGTTAATAAATATGTTAAATAAAATGGGCCCTAGTACCGAACCTTGTGGCCCTCCACTTAGTACTGGTATCATATTTGATACGGCACTGTTCACAACCACTCTGTGTTCTCTATAACACAGCCAATTCCCTACCCATCTACAGATTCTTGACTCTAATCCCAGGTTCTCCATTTTATTTATCAACCTCTTGTGTGACACTGTATCAAAAGCTTTAGCAAAATCTAGGAAGACCACATCTACAGCGTTTCCATTATCAAGGTTTTTTCTGACATCCTCATAGAAGCCTAGTAAATTTGTTTGGCATGAATGATTTTTCACGAACCCATGCTGGTTAATACTAAGTAAACTATGAAGGTCTAAATATTCTTGGATACCATCCCTTAAAAATCCTTCAAATATTTTGCCCACTATTGATGTTAATCTCACGGGTCTGTAATTAGCTGGGTCATCACTTTTTTTCCTTTTTTTTTGAATATTGGCACTACCTCTGCTATTCTCCAGTCTTTTGGTACCTTACCTGATGAAAGTGAGTTATCAAAAATGTAATATATAGGGGTCCCTGGTTCCTCCCTTAATTCCATTAGTACACTAGGATGAATCCCGTCTGGCCCTGGTGATTTGTTTGTTTTGATTTTGCTGAGCCGCAATATTATCTCATCGGTCGTGAAAGCAATATTGAGATCCGGCTTGTTCGTACCTGTGCATTCCAATGTCTGCTCTCCCCTAGTAAACACTGATGAGAAGAACTCATTTAACAGTTTTGCTTTTCCCTTATCCTCTGTAAAACTTTTACCCCGTTAATGGGCCTATGTTCTCTTTAATTATTATGTTTACTATTTATGTACTTGAAAAACTTCTTGGGATTGGTTTTGCTTTCAGTGGCTATACGCTCTAAATTTTCCCTTTTAGCTACTTTGATTACCCCTTTACAAATTTTGTTTGATTCTTTGTACTTGTTAAACGACTCCTCATTTAGGTTATCTTTATAGAATTTAAAAGCTCTTGTTTTATTGTTAATTGCTGTCCTTACTTTTTTGTCCAACCATGATGGCTTTTTTTTTATTGAATTTACCCTTATTGACTTTTGGTATGTATTTAATAGTTAATGATTCGAGCACATTTTATAGTGTATCCCACATTTCCTTTGCATTCTTCCCCTCAAATACCGCTTCCCACTCAATTCCTTTTAGAGTTTCCATGCATAATTCGAAGTTAGCTTTTCTGTAGTTTAGTATTTTTGCCGGTCCTGTATGTTGTAGTTTACAGAAGTTGATTTCCAGTGAATCCATGTTGAGGTCACTGTTCCCTAGATGTTCAATTACTTTGGTGTTTGAAACTAAATCTATGTTATTTGTTAATACTAAATCCAATAGTGCCTGGTTATGAGTTGGAGCTTCTACCGTTTGTGTGATAAACTGATCTTTGAGTAAGTTTAGGAACCCACTGCTTTTTGCTGATTTACATGTCTCATTTATCCAATCAATGTCTAGGAAGTTAAAATCCCCCATAATTAGTACCTGTCCCTGATCTGGCGATTTTTTTATTTGGTTTAAAAGTAGAGACTCGTCCCTTTTGTTCACGTTCGGCGGTATGTACTCCTATTAAAATTTTATTATTAGATTTTTGTTATTATCAGTTATCTCTGCCCACACGGCCTCCGTATTATCTTCATCTATACCTGAGCTAATTTCTTTCTCGCACGGTGTTGTTATTTTTTACATAAAGGCACACACCCCACCCCTTCTATTTTCCCTGTCTTTTCTGTAAAGAGTATATCCCTCCATATTTAATGCCCAATTGTACGACTCATTACACCATGTTTCTGTTATACCAATAATCCCACGGGGCCGTGGGGGCCAGGAAGGGAGGTACGCACAGCCGTGCGGCAATGAAAGAAGTCAGTTGGATCCTACTCTGAAGTAACCTTGGCAGTCACATCCCAGGGGTAGACATTTGGGAGGCCAACTATCTCATTTGACACGACATACATCAGGGAGAATGGAAGCTTCGCCCTCAGGTTTTCCAGAGGCTAGTACATTGGTGGGGCTGTCCGCAGATCAACTTGATGGCGTCCCGCCACAACCAAAAAAATTTATATTTTATCCTGTCCTGTTTTTGTTTCGCATGATTTGGACGGGTGCTGTTTAACCTCCTCTCAGAAGTATGTCTTCCAGCTAACTCCGGGCACAATTCTTAGGACGGACTGGTGAGGGGAAGTAGAGGGGAGGAGCTAGCACACATGAATAATTCTTAAAGTGCCCAAGCTCCTAGGGGTCGCCCTCTATTCCCCACTGTAGATCTCCAGTGCCACCTGTGAATCGGAGCAAAGGATTTAACAGTAAGTACAAAATCACATTTTCAAAGGTGGGGGTCTGCACATATGCTAGGGGGCAGACGTTTGGCGAGTATATGCAGCCTATCGAACAGCTCTGAATGAGGCCCATGCAGAGTAGGGAGGTGCCGGGCTCTCTCCGCTCTACATCATGCCCCTGTCCTGCTGCTGCACCTTGTCTGTGTAGTGATGTGCCCACAGGAGTACCTTGCGCAGTGTGTCTACCTAGACCTGGTGCAGTGTGTCTACCTAGACCTGGTGCAGTGTGTCTACCTAGACCTGGTGCAGTGTGTCTACCTAGACCTGGTGCAGTGTGTCTACCTAGACCTGGTGCAGTGTGTCTACCTAGACCTGGTGCAGTGTGTCTACCTTGACCTGGTGCAGTGTGTCTACCTAGACCTGGTGCAGTGTGTCTACCTAGACCTGGTGCAGTGTGTCTACCTAGACCTGGTGCAGTGTGTCTACCTAGACCTGGTGCAGTGTGTCTACCTAGACCTGGTGCAGTGTGTCTACCTAGACATGGTGCAGTGTGTCTACCTAGACCTGGTGCAGTGTGTCTACCTAGACCTGGTGCAGTGTGTTTACCTAGACCTGGTGCAGTGTGTCTACCTAGACATGGTGCAGTGTGTCTACCTAGACCTGGTGCAGGGTGTCTACCTAGACCTGGTGCAGTGTGTCTACCTAGACCTGGTGCAGTGTGTCTACCTTGACCTGGTGCAGTGTGTCTACCTAGACCTGGTGCAGTGTGTCTACCTAGACCTGGTGCAGTGTGTCTACCTAGACATGGTGCAGTGTGTCTACCTAGACATGGTGCAGTGTGTCTACCTAGACCTGGTCACACTTGCCTACCTGACCCGCTCCATGAGGGAGAAAATGCTCTGTTCCTGGACTTCCCTGGTAATGTAGGATTACCATCACCTGTGGTGAAACACCTTTCTTATCAGTTACCTAGCTCCCCACAGGTGATGGCAATCATACATTACCAGGGAAGTCCAGGAACAGAGCATTTTCTCCCTCATGGAGAGGGTCAGGTAGGCAAGTATGGACCTGGTGCAGTGTGTCTACCTAGACCTGGTGCAGTGTGTCTACCTAGACATGGTGTCAGTGTGTCTACCTAGACATGGTGCAGTGTGTCTACCTAGACCTGGTGCAGTGTGTTTACCTAGACCTGGTGCAGTGGTCTACCTAGACCTGGTGCAGTGTGTCTACCTAGACCTGGTGCAGTGTGTCTACCTAGACCTGGTGCAGTGTGTCTACCTTGACCTGGTGCAGTGTGTCTACCTAGACCTGGTGCAGTGTGTCTACCTAGACATGGTGCAGTGTGTCTACCTAGACATGGTGCAGTGTGTCTACCTAGACATGGTACAGTGTGTCTACCTAGACCTGGAGCAGTGTGTCTACCTAGACCTGGTGCAGTGTGTCTACCTAGACCTGGTGCAGTGTGTCTACCTAGACCTGGTGCAGTGTGTCTACCTAGACCTGGTGCAGTGTGTCTACCTAGACCTGGTGCAGTGTGTCTACCTAGACCTGGTGCAGTGTGTCTACCTAGACCTGGTGCAGTGTGTCTACCTAGACCTGGAGCAGTGTGTCTACCTAGACCTGGAGCAGTGTGTCTACCTAGACCTGGTGCAGTGTGTCTACCTAGACCTGGTGCAGTGTGTCTACCTAGACCTGGTGCAGTGTGTCTACCTAGACCTGGTGCAGTGTGTCTACCTAGACCTGGTGCAGTGTGTCTACCTAGACCTGGTGCAGTGTGCCTAAGGGGCTTTACCTGACGCAATGTGTAAAAGTTGCACTGTGTGGTGTAATACGAATTGGTACTATTATGTGGCCATGCCCCTTCTCCATGAAGCCATGCCCTTACATTTTGGTGTGCATCGTATTCATTTTATGTTTTATTTTTATTTATTGGGGGGGGGGGGGGGGGGGGGCACACCAATTCTCTTTCAGGAACAAGGCACCAAAATGTCTAGTTACGGAACAGACACCAACTGACAATCGGTATAGTCCCTCAATGTGAATTCTGGACTGGGTTGCAGCCCCATCTCTGGACACAGCACTCATTATTTTCTATTGCACACTACTCACACACTTTTGACCTCTCAATACTGCATCGTGATTTATGAGACCACAACAAAACACATCTGTAAATTCCATTTCCTGGGCGTGAGTTGACTTTAAGGCGATGCACCTTCCAAGCGGAGCCGTCAGCACATTTCAATATAACAATACAGTCAGCATGTTTGGATATAACACGTTTCCCTTAATGAACAAATGGTTTTTAACATGCCCAGCCAGCACTCATGCCTATGTGTCAATACAATTAATGTTGGAGTGTGTGGTACATAGAAGGAATCTGTAATGAAACAGATGGACTGCACAGATAGGCCAGCTCTTCTCTCTAGAGAGGAAACACGTCTCTTAATTAAAAAAAACCCATCAGATTGTACAATTGTAAAATTACATATATTAAGAACATATGGCAGTGGTTACTGACCAACAGAACACTATAAATAGAGGAATATTTAGAGAATCTTGTACTTGCTTTTTTTTTTTTTTAAACAGATATTGAAAGAACTTTTTGGGTAAGAGCATATTTTGCCTATTTTTGAAAACTAGTTTCAGGGAGATTATAGTTGGTAGTAGAATTTTGCACAGCACCCCATTGAGGGGCGTGTCATGCTCCACCCAAAGGGCGTGTCTAAAGAAAAGTCACTGATATATGTCAGGGGTTGTTCATCTATTGTGTTCTACATGTGGTTCCATATAAATGGATACAAAAATGCATGTACTAGCCATAGAGATCATGTTGTTTTATCACCAATACTGGGAATGGCGCTGATTATTCAATGTAAATGTATCTAACTCTCATTCCTTTCTTTCCCAAAAAATGTAACAGCTACATAATGTGGGCTACGTGACATGAGGGAGATTTCTGGACTAATCAGGGAGAGAGGGAGATTGCTGCTATTTCAGGGAGTCTCCTGCAGAATGCAGGAGGAGAGGTAACTATGGGTAAGAGTGAGACTTATTTACAGACATGGAAAATGCTGTTTTGTGATGTCATAATCCTACTTTTTGACAACATTTTTACTGGGTAAGACCATGGGCTAAGTCGCCAGCAAGTATGGCAGAGGTTGGGTATATCTTGCTTTTATATGTTTGAGATTGAGCCTTATAATATTATTCTTTGCACCGTCCACATATACTTTCTTAAGAAAATTGTAACCCATGCTCCTGCACTCCACCCACTTCACTAGTGAAAAGTTGGACATGGTAACGTGATTTGCATTATTATGACTACGCCCCTGCGCAGGGGCGGATTGGGAATTAAAACCAGCCCGGGAAAAATCTTGAAGCAGCCCTAAGAGGGGGGGGGGGGGGAAGTGTTGTTGCGCGCCGGAGGCGCGCCTGAATTTTTAGGGGGTGTGGCCTATCAATATGGGGGTGTGGCCTATTCCAACAAGGCCACGCCCAATTTTTGCTGCTGTGAGGGCATGGCTAGTGGCTCTCTTAGCTGCTGGCCATGTCCCCAGCCCCTCAGGCTGCAGAATAGGCGCATGCGTACAGCGTTTATTCTACAGCCTGTGGGGCTGGGGAGATAGAGATGGGGGGGGGGTGACAGGGGGTCTCCCAACACAGTAGAGTGGCAGGGTGGAAGAGGATGCAGGGAGGGAGGGGGGGATGGAGGGTGCCGTAAAATGCTGGGATGGGAGATGCAGAGTGGCTGAGAACGAAGGGAGTGAGGACTTACACAGGGTGGCACAGGACGCAGAGTGTGAGGGGGCATGGTGGCACAGGATGCAGGGTAGGAGGGGGGATGCAGAGTGGCAGGGGATGCAGGGAGGGGAGTCACAAAGTGGTGGAGGAGACAGTGATGCCCATTATAGATATGCCATACACCGTGATGCCCATTATACATATGCCACACATCCTGATGCCATTATACATATGCCGCACACCGTGATGCCCATTATACATATGCCGCACACCCTGATGCCCATTATAGATATGCCGCACACCCTGATGCCATTATACATATGCCGCACACCCTGATGCCATTATACATATGCCGCACACCGTGATGCCCATTATACATATGCCGCACACCGTGATGCCCATTATACATATGCCGCACACCGTGATGCCCATTATACATATGCCTCACACCGTGATGCCCATTATACATATGCCTCACACCGTGATGCCCATTATACATATGCCGCACACCCTGATGCCATTATACATATGCCGCACACCGTGATGCCCATTATACATATGCCACACACCATGATGCCATTATACATATGCCTCACACCGTGATGCCCATTATACATATGCCACACACCGTGATGCCCATTATACATATGCCACACACCGTGATGCCCATTACACATATGCCTCACACCGTGATGCCCATTATACATATGCCGCACACCCTGATGCCATTATACATATGCCGCACACCGTGATGCCCATTATACTTGTGCCGCACACCGTGATGCCCATTATACATATGCCACACACCGTGATACTCCATTATACATATGCCACACACCGTGATGCCATTATACATATGCCGCACACCCTGATGCCATTATACATATGCCGCACACCCTGATGCCATTATACATATGTCGCACACCGTGATGCCCATTATACATATGCCGCACACCCTGATGCCATTATACATATGCCGCACACCGTGATGCCCATTATACTTGTGCCGCACACCGTGATGCCCATTATACATATGCCACACACACATGATGCCCATTATACATATGCCTCACACCGTGATGTCCATTATACATATGCCACACACCGTGATACTCCATTATACATATGCCACACGCCGTGATGCCCATTATACATATGCCGCACACTGTGATGCCCATTATACATATGCCACACCGTGATGCTCCATTATACATATGCCACACGCCGTGATGCCCATTATACATATGCCGCACACCCTGATGCCCATTATACATATGCCCACACCGTGATGTCCATTATACATATGCCCCACACCGTGATGTCCATTATACATATGCCCCACACAGAGATGTCCATTATACATATGCCACACACCGTGATGCCCAATATACTTATGCCACACACCGTGATGCCCATTATACATATGCCACACACCGTGATGCTCCATTATACATATGCCACACACTGTGATGCCCATTATACATATGCCACACCGTGATGCTCCATTATACATATGCCACACGCCGTGATGCCCATTATACATATGCCGCACACCCTGATGCCCATTATACATATGCCCACACCGTGATGTCCATTATACATATGCCCCACACCGTGATGTCCATTATACATATGCCGCACAGTATGAACCTCTCTCTCACACTTTAGTTACCTTAAAATCAAGCTGGCTGGCACTTCATCTACTTCTTCCTTTCATTAGATGTGTGCTCCCGTGTAGCTCCGCCCCCTTCCACTCGTGTAGCCCCGCCCCTCAACTCCGTGTTGCTCCGCCCCCTTTCCAGTCCCTGCTGTCATGACTGATGACACATGAAAGTGGGTTGGAAGTCAGGGAGAGAGCTCTGTGCTGCCGGCGCTGCTGCCTCTAATGTAGTGTGACAGTGTACTGGCAGCCGGCAGCTACAGAGTCTGAGGACAGAAGCGGCCGGGGATGTACAGCAGGGAGAGAGCCTCCCTGCGCAACCATCCTCACAGTGAGTGCTTGCCACACACAGAACCGCGGGAGCAGCTGCGTGCGGTCGCACATGCGCACCAGCACTGAGTCCCGCGGCCATTTTTATTTCTGTAATAGCCGAGGCTGCCCGCAGCCATATTTGTTTGGGGCACAGTGCTGCGGCCACGGCCGCCTGTTAACCGCAGAGATGGCGGTCTGCGGCCCCGCCAATGGGGTGAGCGGCCTTTTAGTGACTATTAGGGGCCGGCCCACCGGGAAATGGCCCGGTTTCCCGGTGGTCCAATCCGCCCCTGCCCCTGCGCCATGATGCTATGAAATGCAGCAGAGACCAGCAGGAGGTGGAGCCTAATGAGGCATTTTATTCTGCCGAATATGACGTGTGATGAAGCCAATCATTATGTATGGGTCAAATCACAAAGTTGGAATGCAATAATAGGGTGTTCCCTAAGAAGTGTTAGATTAGACCAGGGCTGGGCAACACCGGCCCTCCAGTTGTTGATGAACTACACATCCCAGCATGCCTTGCATCAGTTTCAGCATGGCCACATAGCAACACTAATGCAAAGCATCCTGGGATGTGTAGTTCATTAACATCTGGAGGGCTGGTGTTGCCCAGCCCTGGATTAGACTGTGAGGTTGCATTGTGTTATTTATATCATGTGTTTGTCCATGTTTATTCCCCTGAAATGCGTTGGGATAAATTAAATGACTTGTATAAATAAGTTGTGTGGATTTGCTCATTACTCAGGGTCTATTTGGGGGTCAGTTGTGTCAAAGTCGAGTTGCATACACACAACAGTAGAATGGTCTGGCCGCCATCTTGGTTTGCAGAGTTACGCAAATGAAGTAGGGGAACCAGGTTTCATAATAATGCAAACCCCGTGCGTAGCCATACTACTACACATAAATTCATAACCCACACTTACATGCTAATAAAATATAGATAAATGGTTTTAATTCGCAGCACATAGCTTAAATGGTAAAACACAATATTTCGTGTACATATTTCGTATCTGTGTGTTCCGTCTCTCATGCGCAGCGCTCCGGTTCTGGTATAAAGTTTGCAACTTGTAACAGCCAAAAGTTATGGAACAATTACTTATTTAATGGTCACTTTTGCCACGACAACAGTGTAACTAGCAGATCCGGATGTAGCTGGTTTACAGTGTTGATTTACGACCCCTATGACGATGCCTGGAGACAAGGACACATAAGTGTATTCCCCTGCACCAATCCAAGAGAAGCGACACCTGATCTCCTGACCAATGGAGACCCTCACTGCCCCCTCTAACTGGACACTATAAGAGGTTAAACACAACCTCAGAGCTCTCTCTCTCTCTCTCTCTCTGCTTCTTCTTCTTCCTGGACTATATTCTGGACAGAATATAGTGAGCTCGGACCGGGTTTGCGCCAGCGCTATTGATGAGACGGTAACATTTGAATTCCTGTATGTGAATACTGTACTGTGGCTGATTGCTTTTATATCTGTGGTTTTTCCCCAGTTAAATTAGAACCTATTTTGTAATGTATAGCAGTCTGTATATCTTGTTATCTGCTCCTACGTGTCTGTAACACCCTGTTGTCCGCTAGGGACATAAATACATGGTACAGGGACTTTATCCCCTTGTTCCGGAATTTATACCGAGTCTTGGCTTTTATTCGCAATAAGCGGAAAGGTTTATAAAGAAACAGTACCTGATTTTGTACTTACATTTGAGTATGAAGTACTGCGAAAAGATACCGTCTCAATCGGTATAGCGTGTTTTATACACAGACAAGGTTCGCTACGCTTTGTTCGCCCGTAGCTAGGAGTAAAAGGTTATAGGTTTACGTACACAGTATGTAAACTGCGCACTTCACTTATTTTCTATCGGTTTAAGCTAATATAAACATTGATAATTGCATCATAGCAGCCTCATTGCCATTGGTGAATGCCACGATAGGCTGAATTGTGCAATGAGTGGTAGTTCTGCAATGGCACAATTTGGCAAGAATCATTCCACAAAGTCCCTGGACTCTGAAATATGGGATATTGTTGAAATTCAGGAATGGCCTGGATAGTCCAGGAGAGTAGGCGGTATTATGGCCTTAATAGCATCATCATTTCATCAGTATGTACTGACTACCGATGTATCAGTCATCCATCGATGACCTTATGCCAATGCCTCTACAAAGTCCTTATCTGTGTACATCCATGCGTCAAAGGTCTGAGACGCCCACTGTCAGCATCTTTACTCACAGCAATCTTGATTTGTGTTACGCCACCATCGGTCACATCAATGAAACTTGAACCAGGACCTTGCTAGATGCATTTTCCCAGTCTGAATTTGTCCTTCCTTGTGATTAGTCGGTGTTCGGAGCTAGTGTAACCAATACGAGACAATCCCATAACACCGCCACAAAACAGACTATTATGCAGTGAAACACCTACCTGCCACTGCCCAGGAGTCCATCCACCTGATATTGCGGCATACAGTACAGTAGATTCATGGGCAGAGGGGGGGGGGGGGGTTATTCCACTATGCCCAACATCGATAGTGCGTGTAACTCAAAATCAGGCTTTGTATGTGAACAGGAAATAATGATTAGAGATGTGCGGCGGCCACTTTTTCGAGTTTTGGTTTTTGTTTTGGATCTGGATCTCCCTTCGTGTTTTGGATCTGGATTGGTTTTGGCAAAACCACCCTTGTGGGTTTTGGTTTTGGTTTTGGATCTTTATGAAAAAATGCTAAAAATGGCTAAAATAACAGAATTTGGGCCTGTTTTTGCCCCTAACGTATTATTAACCTCAATAACATTAGTTTCCACTCATTTCTAGTCAATTTTGATCACTTCACAGCTTACAAAATTGTTTTCATTTACTGTAGTTGGGCCAAAAGGGTATCCCGAGGTAGCTGGATGACTAAACTAAGCGACAGCAGTCGGCATCACATACATGTGGACCTTACACTTCCAACCTGGCAGAGCGGCACTGCAGGGGCAGACAGGGTGGCAGTTTAATAAACTATCCCAAAAAAAGAGAAATGCTCCAAACAGCAAATACAAAGAGGTATCGGCCTTGTCATTACTGGTGGTAGCAGCTTCAGTACTCCCACTATTTCCTCCTCCATCATCCTCCAAAAATGTGTTTTTATTTTATTTATTACTTTTATCTATTTTTCTTACTTTACACTGGACACAGCCTGTCACACTGGACACAGCCCCTTGGACACTGGACACTGCCCCTGGACACTGGACACAGCCTGTCACCCTGGACACAGCCCCTGGACAATGGACACAGCCTCTGGACACAGCTCCTGTACACTGGACACAGCCGTCACACTGGACACAGCCCCTGGACACTGGATATATGCCGTCACACTGGACACAGCCTCTGGACACAGCTCCTGTACACTGGACAATGGATATATGTCACGCTGGACACTGGATATATGCCGTCACACAATGGTTAGATGTCACACTGGCCACTGGATATATGTCGTCACACTGGACACTGGATATATGTCGTCACAGTGGACACAGGATATATGTCGTCACACTGGACACTGGATATATGTTGTCACACTGGATATATGTCGTCACACTGGACACTGGATATATGTCGTCACACTGGACAATGGATATATGTCACGCTGGGCACAGGATATATGCCGGCACACATTACATGTCACACTGGACACAGGATATATGTTGTGACTTGTGACACTGGACACAGGATATATTGTCGTCACACTGGCCACTGGATATATGTCGTCACACTGGACACAGGATATATGTCATCACACTGGACACAGGATATATGTCGTCACACTGGAGACTGGATATATGTCGTCACACTGGACACTGGATATATGTCGTCACACTGGACACAGGATATATGTCGTCACACTGGACACTGGATATATGTCGTCACACTGGACACTGGATATATATCGTCACACTGGACAATGGATATATGTCACGCTGGACACAGGATATATGCCAGCACACATTACATGTCACACTGGACACAGGATATATCTATGTTGTGACTTGTGACACTGGACACAGGATATATTGTCGTCACACTGGCCACTGGATATATGTCGTCACACTGGACACAGGATATATGTCATCACACTGGACAATGGATATATGTCACGCTGGACACAGGATATATGTCGTCACACTGGACACAGGATATATGTCGTCACACTGGACACAGGATATGTCGTCAGTCGTCACACAGGACAGGACACAGTGACAGGATATATGTCGTGAGTGACTCGTGACACTGGACAATGGATAAGATATAGGCCGTCACACTGGACACAGCCCCTTGTATTAATGCTGCCCCTGTACACAGTGTACTACTCAGCAGCACTGCAGCCCCTGCGTGTGAGCACTGCAGCACTGAGTTAGTTAGTTAAATCACAAAAAAAACACAGGGTTCAGGGCTAAATAAATCACAACACAGGGCTTAGGGCTAAATAAATCACAACAGGGCACGGGCCACAGGACAGCCCCTGGACAGTGGACACTGCAGCCCCTGCGTGTGAGCACTGCAGCACCTAGTTAGTTAAATCACACTACAGGGCTCAGGCCTATAAGCAGTCACTGACTCTCAAGTCTACAACACAGGGCAGTGAGGGCAGGTCACGGAGCACAGCACAGCACAGCACGGAGCACAGCACAGGGCAGTGAGGGCAGGTCACGGAGCACATGGCACGGAGCACAGCACAGGGCAGTGAGGGCACAGGTCAGGTCACGGAGCACATGGCACAGAGCACAGCACGGAGCACACGGAGCTTCCCAACCACCCTCTTACCTCTCCAAGATTGGAGTGAAGATGGCGGGGCGCGCGTGCGTCTTTTATAAGATCCCGCTCCCGCGAGAATCCGACAGCGCGATGATGACGTTCGGCCTCGTTATTGGTCCGGAATTCAGGCGGGAACTCCCGAGCCGGCTCGGATCTGGCCCGGATCCCCGATATTCGGATCTGACGGATCTCGGGAATCCGGACCCGCTCATCTCTAATAATGATATTTACAATTTTACAACATTAAGATGATTTTGGTTCCCAGGACAAAGTGGGAGGAAGATGCTATATAGTTTGCATTTCAATGGTCTGTAAATGGCCCACTTTCGTTGCTAGTGGAAACCTTCCGCTTAAGGAAACAGCATAATTATGGGGCTGATAATTCCTCCTGACAGTGGTTGAATGATACCAGCTAATGTTCCCTCTGCCAACCACTGGAGGACATTTAAAGTATGTTTCCTGGTATAATAAATGGAGAAACAAGGTGCGCAGTATCTATGCAGTATGCTTCAATGTACAGTATCTGAGAAATTGGCCTTTAAGGTATCAGGAACACTGATGATGGTGTCCATGTATCCTTCAACATTTACTGATCCCCCAAAACAACCCTTTTATGGTGTTAGCCACAAATATTAAGTATTCCCCTAATGTAAAAGAACGGACTGCAGTAGATCTTAGGCACTTTGAGGAGGGGGGTTAGGGTTAGGTCGCGAGGTGAGGGGGTTAAATTTAGGTGGGGTTAGGACAGGTTAGGGTTAGGCTACAAGCAGCGAGGGTTAGGGGGTAGGGGAGAGGGTTCTTACAGAGATGCGGTGGAGATTATTCGTATCAGGATGCCAGAGACGGGCGTTTGACTGTCAGCTGTCAGGAATAGCAGCATGCGTCTGCGCTCGCGTCCCTTACCTGCATCCTGCGATGCAAGTCCCTGATCAATGCTGTACCCAGTCACTCTCCATGGGGTGATGTTCATGGCGGTTCCCTGGGACCTAGTAGTCTTCCCATGCTGATCACAAGCTGGTCCCACGCTGCATGGGTGCCACCATGACACTTGAAGTCACATGACAGTTTTGCTCTAATGTTTTCCCTGTGACCTTGAACTGTGCACTTGAGAATGTGAACAAGGTGTGCACAGGTACTTCCTGGATTTAATTGATGCTGCGACTGGCAGCCAATCACAGACAAGCAGGGGGAGTATAGGTCAGGCCTCTGGCACTTCCTTCTTGCCTTGAACAACTTGTCTGATCCCTGAGTGATTGCCCAGAAGTCAGCATTCTAGGCTCCAGGTTCCCTGTTCCAGCGTTACCTGTGATCTGCTGCTGCTTCTGCTGCTAGCCAGCTCTCTCGATAAGCCTTCATCTGCCAGGCTATCTTCCAGCTGCCTCCATCTGCAGGTTCCATTAGAAGTAGTCTGTGTCTTCCAGTTACCACCAAGCAGAGATCACTACTGGCTCCCAAGCCATCTACCCCGTCATTGACTCGCAAGTCAACGCAGTCCACGGCTCCCAGGCCGTTACTGTCCATGGCTCCCAAACCGTTACTGTTCATGGCTCCCAGGCCAACACATTCCATGGTTCCCAGGCCGATGCAGTTCAAGGCTCTCAGGCCGACACAGTCAACCGCTCCCAAGCTTACACAGCACTGCTCCCAAGCCAAGAATATATACCACAGTCTCAAGTCCTCATCCATCACCCCCCCCCCATTCATTGGTGATAGGCCATTAGTGGGGTTAGTCTCTGCGCCTCTGATCAGAGTCACGTCAACTCCCCTACCTAGCTTTGTCCTCAGTGCCCAGCGACATATGAACTGTCGTTATCTAAAGCGTCCTGTGTTCCAGTACCCAGAACCCTCCACTGGCTCGCTGCTGCCACAGCCAGGGACCTGATACCCGTGCCCAGACATGGGCATTTCCACCGCCAGGATATTGTATGTATCCCCATTGTAGTACTTGGCTCTGTCTGTCTATTAAGTATATTGTGTAAATCATAACACAGGCTACTCCTAACAGTGCCATTTAGTCTATTCGTTTGTAATAGTCAATTATTGGCACTATCCCATACCTCCCAACATTGTGACATCTTGACCCGGAATTCCCCCACGGGCCTGCAGAGTGCATTCTCTAAAGGCGTCACGGTCTTGGGAAAAGGGGGTGTGGCTTTGTGAATGTCCGTGAACCCCCATTTTGCCTCTGTGGAGCCATGGCCAGCCTTAATACTGTATATACTAGTCTTAAGGCCCGTTAAGGATTGTCCTGCCCCAGGAAAACACACCACTTAAGGGAGTCTGCTTATTGTGTTGTATTCAGTGCCGTTGAAGGGGGTGGGATGGGGGCTTTTTACCTGACCCTGGGTACTGCAGAGACTGGGCAGGGGGAGTAGAGAGCAGAGGCTGCCGCAGCAGCACAGCCTTTCTACCAGGCTCAGAACACGCTGGTCCAGGCCATGTGCTGATCGGGGGAGAGAGGCAGCGGCTGACTGTGCACCGGCACACAGCCAAAACCCCATGCAAAACATTTTTAAAACAGGGGCGTGACCATGCCGCAGTTGACCACACCCCTCTCATTGACACATCCCTTTTGGTTGGGGCCTGGCGATGATTTCAGTGGCCATGGTTGTATTCAGAAAGTCATAAGCTTTCCAACGATATATCAGAATGCATGAAAACAACAGAAATAGCATGGACCCTTACGACAGCACCCTTAAGGGGTCGTCTGATTAAACCCATCTTTGAACTTAGATTGTCCCTTAAGATGATAAGGTAGTGTGCAAAGATTGAAGACGATTTGTTAAAGCGTCCAAGAGTTACAGTGGAACATCCATACACACATATATATATATATATATATATATATATATATATATATATATATATATATATATATATATATATATATACACACACACACACACACACACACACACACACACACACATCATTCAATTATACTTTAGATATTGTGGCAGAGACAGTATAATACATAATATAATAATATACGTATAATTACCCCTTTTATGTAGTATCTGTATGATGCATTACTGTACTGTATGTGTGCATGTGGCATCAATACTTAATTATAATAAAGTCGGTGACGGGTATAAGCCAAACAACTACAGGAAATCCATGTATTTTTGCTCCGTTGATTAGAACGCATGTCTGCAGCTAATTTTCCTTGGCACTGCCACCCTGGGGGATGAATTCAACAGTCATGTGCCCAGGCAAAATGCCAGTACCATGTGTAGAGCAGTGATTTCCAGCAAGATATTGTGTATGGGTGTTACTGGCTGAAATGTCAAAGTGATTAAAACCAGTTGTCATACATGGCTCATCTTGGAAAATAAGGTTTACAACTAGAACATTACTGGAAGAATCCACATACATAGCCCAAGGGGGTAGCACAGCAAAAACAGTAATACGCAGTTTGCTAAAGTGGACCTACAAGTTACCAAAAGCCTTATCCCGAAATCCCTGCATGCCAGCATACAAGCAATTGGAATAATACATAAATATTTATGTATTATCATGCTAAGTACAGTATTTTGCCTGCAATGTACAGTACCGCTCAGCCTTCTAATCCCGGAATCAGGATCTGGGGAGTGGCTATGTCGGCTGTGGGTACAGCTGTCTGGGCCTGTCCTCTCTGAGAGAGAGAGAGAGAGAGAGAGAGAGAGAGAGAGAGAGAGAGAGAGAGAGAGAGAGAGAGAGAGAGAGAGAGAGAGAGAGAGAGAGAGAGAGAGAGAGAGAGAGAGAGAGAGAGAGAGAGAGAGAGAGAGAAGGGCCCCAGGAACACATTTTGCCCACCACACCCCCCTCCGTTGTGCTGTGCTGCCTGCGCTGCTCAGTGGCTGAATGAAACAGCCTCGGTTGCAAGGGTTAAAGTGAGGGGGAACGGGGTGGACTGAGTTCCACCACCTCTAATGATAGGGGGAACTGAGTTCCACCTCTAACACAGCCGTGAACAGTTATTCCAACAAAAAAAGCCTGTCCCAGTGGCTTCTTCTTCTGGCACATTGTATGCGATGTCATCCCGCCGCGGAAGTGAATAAGCGCAACTAAGAGGAGCAGACTCTGTGCTTGCTGTAGACATTGCGCGTCTCTCCTTCCCCCGGCAGCCAATCAGGAGCCAGCCCACGAGGTATGATTGACTGACGGCTCAGGTACACAGTGAAGGGCACGTGGGGCATAATGTGTAATGGGCATTACGGTGTGGGGAGTATTGTGTAATTGGCATGACAGTGTGGGGTGTAACGGGCATCATGGTGTGCGACATAATGTGTAATTGTCATCACGGTGTGCGGCGTAATATGTAATTGTCATCACAGTGTGCGGCGTAATGTGTAATTGGCATCACGGATAAATAGTGTATAATGATTTAAGTAGCCTGTCATTGTTTGGCCTTGATCTGTGAGGCGTACTAGGTCACTGTGTGGGCCTTTATATTTTTATGTCACTGTGTGGCCTTCAGCCCGCCAACTTAAGTGCGGGAGGACAATGTCAATTCCTGCGGTAACCAATGTCTGGTCATGCAGGTTACAAAAGTGAGATGTAAGGTAATTGTTTTCCTGCTAGACAATGCGCTTATATTAAGCCACACACCCCCATTTTAAAATTAAGCCACGCCCCTATTTCAGCGTGCATGCCTTAGGCATGCGCTATTTATTCGATGCCATTTTATGTTGAGAGGGGGGGGGGGGGGCATTTTTATTTATTCACCCTGGGAACTAAATTGTCTACAAACGGCCCTGCTCATCACCATACAGCAAGCATATCCAAACTGCGTCCCTCCAGCTGTTGTGAAACTACACATCCCAGCATGCTTTGCCATAGTTTTAGCGTTTCCTAGTAGCAAAACTGTGGCAAGGCATGATGGGACATGTTGATTCACAACAGCTGGAGGGCCATAGTTTGGACATTCCTGCCATAGAGCAACAGACGTAAGGACTTATAGGCCCATTTAAGAAGGATCGCATATACAATGCGATCTGTGCAGATTATTACCACCCAGGACTGCATTGTGATATGATCTCCCTGCACACGCAGGGACAGGGCTCTGATGGGAGCCCAGCGATGTGCTCAGCCGGTTAACGAGTAGTCTGCGCATGTGCAGTTAGCGCTGACTACGCTGACCACACTTCCCCGCCGGCAGCATCTCACAATGATGGTTTCCCAGGGACCCGATGTGATGCTGCCCTATATTGATACATCAGACAGCATCGCATCCCCCTTAGAAACCTATAGTCAATGCAGCTGCCAGCAGAGCTGTAGGGATCACAGCAGGGATGGGAGATTCCTGCTGCGGTCCCTCCTGATGCATTTGGGGGCTACTTCATATTTGCAGCTAACCCCCCAAAACTGGTGTTTTCGGGCATGAGCAAAAATGCGGCTGCAAAACATCGAGCTTGCATATTATGGGCTAGATTCTCTAAGCTTCAAAAGTGATAAAATGGAGAGTGATAAACAGCCAGCCAATCAGCTCATACCTGCCATGTCAGACTGTGTTTGAAAAATGTCAGACAGGAGCTGATTGGCTGGCTGTTTATCACTCTCCATTTTATCACTTTTGAAGCTTAGAGAATCTGGCCCAAGGTCCTTAAGGTGCTGCTGCTCTGTATCACCCACCACCATCTGGCCCTTCCCCAAAGCAGTTCTCCTAAATCACAAGAATGTACGGCCCCAGAGACTGGCATCGGGAGAATCCATTGTTCTCCCCATACCTCCCAACTTTGGCACTTTAGCAGGCGGGACGCCGCTGCTGCGCGCCAAAATTTTCGGGGGTGTGGCCTAATTTGGGGCGTGGCCTATACTCGCGGCTCTTCCGCGAGGCCACGCCCCCATTTTGCCGCTATGGGGGCATGACCCAGAGGCTCTGTGAGCCTCTAGCCATGCCCCCAGCCCCTGGCTGCGGGAATAGACGCTGTGCGCATGCGCACAGCGTTTATTCCCCGCTGCTTAGCAGCTGACAGGGGGGACTCCCAACAGCCCCCCCACACCGCGGGACACTGCCGCCCGCAGGTGGGACAGCGGGACAGGCCCTGACAATCGGGACTATCCCGATAAAATTGGGACTGTTGGGAGGTATGTTCTCCCTACAGCTTGATAAATAACTATTACAATAACACTATACCTGTACTAATTTGCCAGTAACATCCGGCTTTGCTTATAGAGTATCTGGAGACACCTCTTACATACATGAAGCCAGTTTTCAGTGACTGCCTACCGCTCGCACTAATTATGCTCATAAATGTGTCTGATCTGATCGGTTGCTATGGGTAACAGCACTTCAGTAGACATGGTGCTGTTTTTATTTGTCTTTGCACTACATGAGATATTTTCATGCTTTGATTGTTGGATGACAGGAGATAAAGCTGGTAAAATGTTATTTTTTACAAATCATGGGATTTCATTACGATCCCTGCCTGTCCCATGCTGTGTTTCCATGACAGGCTGGCAGGATGGGAGTCAGCCAGAAATGAATTGCCTTCTCCTTCAACTCTGTGGGAGCGTTTGTGAAAGCCATATTACTGAGGAATAACAGGGAGTGTATACAGCTGCTCCTGGCAATTTGACTGTTTAGGACACAGGCTATATTCCCTGTTTTTATTACACTCAGCAGTGAGAAACGTGCCCATCTCTGCTGTCATCCAGATCTCACGTGTTTTCTTTGCGTTTTAAAATGTGAAAAAAAAAACATTTTATAGAACCTCCCAACATGACCCTCTCCAGGAGGGACACAATGCTCTATTCCTGGACTTATCTCTTAAGGCCCCCATACACTATGCGATTTTGGGACGATTTCATCCGATTTTGGCACTTTGGGCCGATAACCGGGTGAAATCGCCCCAAAATCGCAGGTGTGTGATATATGATCCGATCCGATGCGCGGTCCCGTGCGCATCGGACCAGATCAGGGAGGTCGGACGGTCAGCACATAAGATCATCCGACCTCCCTGTATGCTATGCATATGCCTGCCCACCTGACAGGCATATGCATGCAGACACCGGGGGAGCACGGCGGGCAGACACACTGACCTGGCCGGCCATGCTGTGATCACAAATAGCAGCGCTGCCGCTACGGGACGGGACGCACAGTGGCTATTTGTGATCACAGCATGCCCGGCCAGGTCAGCATCACTCGCCGCACCCGGCACCCGCCGGGAACTCATTTGAGAGCCGCCGCCTGCCCCCACTACTGCCGCCGCCCGCCCCCACTACTGCCGCTGCCCGCCCCACTGCTCCTCACCGCCCTGCAGCTCCCCATTTGTTTTACATGTGATAAATCGCAAGCGATTTATCACATGTAAAAACTGGCTCATCAAGTGCCAAATTGTATGTGAGCCTCCCGGGGAGCTGCCGGGCGGCTCACAGGAGAATTGGGTCCGACTTGTCCTAAGGACAAGTCGGCCTAATGTATGGGGGCCTTTAATGTAGGATTGCCATCACCTGTGGTGAAACGCCTTTCTTATCAATTCACCTGTTTAAGGGGGACATTTATCATGATCGCATTTACAATGCGATCTGGGTGGAATGTTACCGCCCAGGATCGCATTGTAAAATGCGATCAGATCACTGGGATGTATCATACCTGGCACTGCAGGGATAGGGCTCTGAAAGGAGCCCGTTCCTGCGAAGTGCTAAGCCGGAAGCCCTTACTTAGTGGCCAATGTATCGTATTCAGTAAAATCCCGACGGTCAAAATCCCGAATGGGTCATAATACCGACAAGGACAAAATTCCGACAAGGACAAAATACCGACATATAGAATGTACAGGTTAAATAGTCAACATGACTTTCGGTCGACAGGTCGAGATGAGTTTGTTCACTGTTTTTTGACCCGAATGTCGACACAGTCGACATGGACACAGTTGGAAGTGAACTGCAGCCCCTCGTATCGCTCGCTTCGCTCGCAATGCTTTGGGCACGGTGCCACTATTTTATTCTCCCACCACTCCCTAGTGGATAGTAGGGCATGAAATACTGCCTGTCGGCACATGTTGGGTCAAAAAACAAGGAAAAAACCCATGTCGACCGAAAGTCATGTTGACTGTTTCACCTGTACATTCTATATGTCGGTATTTTGACCTTGTCGGGATTTTAAATATCGGGATTTTGTCCTTGTCGGGATTTTGTCCTTGTCGGTATTATGACCCATTCAGGATTTTGACTGCATCCCAATGTATCACTGACCGGTCCCCTATTGCACAGTACCACAAGTGGTGTGACCATATATGTTTTTTTCGCTGCTAGAAATTTGTCTATCCCTCTTAAATTAATTCACTGAGGCTGCCAACACTACTTCTTCTGGCAGAGAATTCCAAACTTTACCTGCCCTGACCGTAAAGGATCCTTTCCCTGGAGGTTATGCAATCTACTCTCCTCCAATCTTAATGGGTGCACGCATGTCCTATGCATAGTTCTCAAAGTAAGCAGAGCTCTTGACAGTTGCCTATACTGACTTTTAATGTATATTGTATCTTAAATGCATTTTCTCCAGCGTTCACAGCGCTGTATCTATAATGGGTGCAGCATGCAAGGTGCACACGTGTCCCTGAGTCCCAGGGGGGCCACACTGTGCACACTGCACCAATATTTGTAATACTAACCTTTCGAAGCCCAGCGGCAGCAGCAGGAGTGGTGCCGAAATAGTAAGAAAAGTGTATATAATGTCATTACCATTGCTTCTATACCTCTTTTAAAACAGGCTAATATCCTATTTATCTTGGCTGCTGCTCTTTGACACTGAGAAATATAGCCAGGTTTATTGTAAATTTGTACCCTAGCGCCATTTCCATGAGTGATTCACCTAGTTTAGTTTATAAGTTGAATTCTGGTTACTGTTCCCAAAGTGCATGACCTTACACTTATCTATGTTAAACCACATTTTCCATATGTCTGCCCAATCCACAAGTTTGTTTAAAGGCCCCCATACATTAGTCCAACTTGTCCTAAGGACAAGTCGGACCTGATTTCCCCCTGCAGCTCCCCGGGAGGAGGGACACACGATTAGGCACTTGATGTGCCAAGTTTTGCAAATGATACATCTGCGATGTATCATATGCAACTCCCGGGGAGCTGCAAGGTGGAGGGAGCAGGTGGGTGTCGGAAATCAAGGTGGCGGGCGGGGGACGCTGCGAGGCGGCCGGAGGACACGCTGCTAATAGTGCAGAGGCAGCAGGGGACAGGGACACAGAGGCGGCAGTAACGTAGAGGCGGGCAGGGGGAGCCGGCCCGGGAGCTGTCAGTACTGCGGGAAAAAAAGCCCATACAATGAATGGGCAGCCTGCGAATGGCTGAGCGCTCTCTCAGCCAATTGCTGACTGGCTGAGAGAGCGCTCAACCAATCACAGGCTGCCCATTCATTGTATGGGCTTTTTTTTCCCCAGCGCCGCCGCTGACAGCTCCCGGCTCCACCTGCCCGCCTCTATGTTACTGCTGCCTCCGTGTCTCCTGCAGCGTCCCCCGCCCCCCTGCTCCCTCCAATTGCCCGGAGCACTGACAGCTCCCTGCTCCGGCTGCCCCTGCCCGACTCCTCGCCGGCGGGGACCAGTCCGGGGAAGCAGAGACCGGGGGCGTGGCGGGAGAATAGAAATAAATCCTATTCAAAAGACTGGGCGGCCGCTGATTGGCTGAGAGCTCAACCAATCAGCGGCCGCCCGGTCTTTTGAAGAGGATTTCTTCCTATTCTCCCGCTGCGCCCCCGGTCTTTGCTCTGCATCTGCGGTCCCCGCCTGCTGCTCCCCCAAACAGGTCATCGAGAGGGGGGGTCGGGCTCTGCTGCCTGCAGCCACACTGGCTTCAGCAGCAGGGGAGAGGAGGACGCTCTAGAATCTGGATGCTGCAGCTTCTCTCCCGTCGCACCTGGCCGCCTGCCCCTTCCGGTGATGTTCCGGCTTCTGCAGGAGCACCAGAAGGAGGTACCCAAAGATATATCGGATCTGAAACATCGTGGGTGCTAAAAAGTACCCATGATGGGTCAGATTCCGATATATCTTATGTTCAGCAGGTCCGACGCCCTGATCCGGTGCGCGCAGGAACGCGCATCAGATCGGATCAGATGTCACAAACTTCCGATTTTGGGCCGATTTCACCCGATTTATCGGGCCAAAGTGCCGAAATCGGGTGAAATCGTCTCAAAATCGCATAGTGTATGGGGGCCTTTAGTCCCTCTGTAAGATCAAGACATAATCATTTGATTTGATAACCCTGCACAATTTATTCTCATCCACAACAATTGGCACTCTACTTAGAAGGCCATCTTCTATATCTATATAATAAGTTGAAGAGTGTGTGTGTGTGTGTGTGTGTGTGTGTGTGTTATTTAGGGTTACCAACTCATCCCTTTAATTCGGGACACATATTAATTACACAGGTTCTGTGGCAGTTTAAAACCAGGTGAAATGGAGTCTTGAAGTGTGGCAGTTTAAAACCAGGTGAAAGCCAGCCACAGAACCTGTGTAATTAATATGTGTCCCGAATTAAAGGGATGAGTTGGTAACCCTAGTCGCATTGCAGACACACCGTGGCACTCAGAGCCACCAAATTCAACAAAAACATACCTCTGGACCCGATGGTGTGCACCTCGAATAAGTTTTTGGGAAATTTCACTTTAAAAAACACCAAGGTTTAATTAGCCTTGATTGATAATCTAGAAAAAATTCGACGATCTGGGAAACAGATGTCGAAGGAACAACTCCACACCTGATTTCATTGCTGTCATTGAGTATGAATGACACATTCTAACATTATGGTGGAGGCTTTAAACAATTAGGAATAATTGAGGAGAAATATATATATATATATATATATATATATATATATATATACATATACATACATACATATACTTTGTCGATATGCCGGGCACTTCCTCCTAGTGCTGGTACTTGTCGGGTGCCTTAGTCCCATGAATCATATGGACTTTGTAGGGGGGTGGACGAAGCACTCCAGACCTTGTTTAGTGTCCAAAAACGAGTTTATTTGAATCACAGCAACGTTTCAATGCTATTGCATTATCATCAGGCTCAAATTCACATCTAAAACAATCCTCTTAAATAACCCTGTGTACCTGGCGGTGGGGAGGAGCAACCCGTGCCACTCCCTCCGCAACAACGTGTGTGGACCTCACCTGTCGCCCCCGTCCTCCAATTAATTAGAGGACGCCGGCGGCAGGCCAGTCCCCCACCTGTGTGCTCCTCTAACAAAATATACATAAATTCCAATAAATCTATTAAATTAAGAAAATGCATTACAATAAACACAATGTAACACACTTATACATTAAATATACATATCATAAAAACAGACCCAGTTGGACATATAAAAAAATCGGGCAATTTTTTCAAAGACAAATATGCCTCGTGTTAATTACTCCTGTGCAACAAAGTGTTTGTGCCACTGTGGCCCAATTAATAATATCCCGCAGAGAATGCTATCTCCAATGTATTATCAAGCTCATGAGGGTGAGAATCCCCATAGTGTAAACAGTGATCACCGCATAGTATATAAAAGATTCCTAAAGTGATATGCCTTGTGTTCTCCTAATGAGATGGAATATCATATAATATAGTAAAAAGTAATATCCCCTAGTGTGCAGGATATTTCCAACATGTCTCAGACCTGGGGGATGTCACTCCCCGCTATAAGTAGTATATGTCCTATAATAGGACATTGATCCCTGAATGTTCATTCAGGCCCTTGGGGGCTATGGTGTCTAATTTGGCTATCCACCGGGCTTCACATTGAAGTAGCTGCAAGCCCCGATTGCCACCCTGTATGGATAGTGGGACATGGTCTATCATCCTATATTTAAGTGATGACAGACCATGTTTGGCCTGAAGGAAATGTCTAGAGACCGGTTGGTCGCTAGTCCCTTTCTCAATGGCTTTACGGATGGAGGATCTATGTGCCGCCATCCGTTCTTTGAACGGCCGTTCTGTTTTGCCTATATACGATAACCCACACGGGCAGATTATTTGATACACTGTGTATGGTATGTGAGTAAGTGTTTAATCGAAATAGCTCTGCCCGTGTGGGGGTGACTGAACGTGGACCCTGGTATGAGGAAGTTGCATGTGGTGCACAAACACCTAACACATCCCATCCGATTTGGGGGTCTATGTGGACCGTAATTTGTTACTACATAAGACCAATGTGATAGGAACCAAACAAGATCGGTTACCCTGGGTCTCCACATATAGCCATGACAGTCCTAAGACCACAGCCATTATACGCAAACATTGGCCCCTAATACAATCCGACACAACTTTGGGTCTCAAACAAACCTCCTTATTACCGAGCTATAAACGCTCTAAAAGTCTCAGAGACTTATTGGTTAAATCGGATGCGGCCCCATCTAGCACACATAGACCCCCAAATCGGATGGGATGTGTTAGGTGTTTGTGCACCACATGCAACTTCCTCATACCGGGGTCCACGTTCAGTCACCCCCACACGGGCAGAGCTATTTCGATTAAACACTTACTCACATGTAATACACCATACACAGTGTATCAAATAATCTGCCCGTGTGGGTTATCGTATATAGGCAAAACAGAACGGCCGTTCAAAGAACGGATGGCGGCACATAGATCCTCCATCCGTAAAGCCATTGAGAAAGGGACTAGCGACCAACCGGTCTCTAGACATTTCCTTCAGGCCAAACATGGTCTGTCATCACTTAAATATAGGATGATAGACCATGTCCCACTATCCATACGGGGTGGCAATCGGGGCTTGCAGCTACTTCAATGTGAAGCCCGGTGGATAGCCAAATTAGACACCATAGCCCCCAAGGGCCTGAATGAACATTCAGGGATCAATGTCCTATTATAGGACATATACTACTTATAGCGGGGAGCGACATCCCCCAGGTCTAAACATGTTGGAAATATCCTGCACACTAGGGGATATTACTTTTTACTATATTATATGATATTCCATCTCATTAGGAGAACACAAGGCATATCACTTTAGGAATCTTTTATATACTATGCGGTGATCACTGTTTACACTATGGGGATTCTCACCCTCATGAGCTTGATAATCCATTGGAGATAGCATTCTCTGCGGGATATTATTAATTGGGCCACAGTGGCACAAACACTTTGTTGCACAGGAGTAATTAACACGAGGCATATTTGTCTTTGAAAAAATTGCCCGATTTTTTATATGTCCAACTGGGTCTGTTTTTATGATTTGTATATTTAATGTATAAGTGTGTTACATTGTGTTTATTGTAATGCATTTTCTTAATTTAATAGATTTATTGGAATTTATGTATATTTTGTTAGAGGGGCACACAGGTGGGGGACTGGCCTGCCGCCAGCGTCCTCTAATTAATTGGAGGACGGGGGCGACAGGTGAGGTCCACACACGTTGTTGCGGAGGGAGTGGCACGGGTTGCTCCTCCCCACCGCCAGGTACACAGGGTTATTTAAGAGGATTGTTTTAGATGTGAATTTGAGCCTGATGATAATGCAATAGCATTGAAACGTTGCTGTGATTCAAATAAACTCGTTTTTGGACACTAAACAAGGTCTGGAGTGCTTCGTCCACCCCCCTACAAAGTTATATATACCATTGTTACCTATATATATATATATCACACACACACACACACACACACATTGTACACACACACACACACACAGAGTACGACACAACACACATATACACGTAGCGCACCTCACACACCGAGGATAGAAGTTCCAGTGGATGGGAGCTCGCATGCTTGCGACCATCCCCGGCCCCCACCAGAAGTCTCTCTTCTATATGTGTGTGTAGTGTGCTGTGTGTATCTGTGCAATGTTTAAGTGTGTGTTTCTGTATCTGTGCAATGTTTAAGTTTGTGTTCTGTGTGTTGTACTGTTGTTGGGTGTGTGTGTGTGTAGTGAATGTGGGGGTGTGTTGTACTGTGAGTGGTGTGTTATGTGTGTTGTGTGTATCTGTCAAATGTGTAAATGTGTGAGGTGCGCTACGTATATATATGTTTATAATATAGGTTTAAGTTAAGCGCTCTCCTTTGTGTTTGTAAGTAAGTGACAAGATGCTGATAATATGAAATCAAATGTTTCTTTATTATGTAATTGCAAACAGATGTACAAAAGAAATCAGGGTCAATGGTGACAGTGTCGAATGAGCCCCTGTGGGGGAATTGGGGTGCCAGCAGGCCCCTTTCTACCATAAGCCTATCAGGCTTATGTCTCATACAGGTGGGGGTGGTGTGGAGGCTGCCAGTGATAAGCCCTTGCGGGTATAAGGGGTCAGCAGAACCCTTTAACCATAAGCCAGCAGGCTTATGTCTTATGCCGGCAGACGTGTGAGGTGAGGAAATGGGGTAGCGATGGGGCGAGTGAGAGTATAGTCCAGAGCAGTAACAACAATGGCAGCGGCTGGAGGCAAAGTCACTTAATGTCTGTGTGGGTTGCGCTGGGTGGCGGCGTCCCGCTCCCAGGTATCTTACCCAGCTGATGTTCTTGCAGAGTGCTGCGCAGCGGTGCTGTGCTGAGGTCCCGGGGTTTTCTGTACCAGTCCGAGGTGAAGGACGTTCACCCGGCTGGCTGAGAAGTGTGAGGTTGCTCCGTTGGAAGTGCGGCCTGCTCGGACGCTACTTCCGGATTGTCGCGGTGACGTCACCGGGGGGCCGAGCGCTCGACTCCGGCTTGGAGGAGACTTCGTTCTGTATGGTGTTGCAAGCTTGAAGTGCTGTAAGGTGGGGTTTGTATTGTCCAACGCGTTTCAGCCACTGGGGCCTTTATCAAGGATAGTTCAGATGTGGGTAAAGCTTGATTTATGCTGGAGGGGCGTGCCTGTGGACGCAACCATGGAACTTGATTGGTCCGGGTGGTGGGTTTCTCATAGGCTGTTAGGCGGTGTCAATCAGAAAGAACTGTGCTATGTGTGTGTGGGACGGAGGGCTGTTAACCCTGTGAGAGCTGGATGTCAGTTGCTATACGGTGGGTGGTGAAAACTCATTTATTAGGTAATGGAATAAGTATTCATAATATTGTGTTAGAAGGTAATTGCAGGATATATAGTGATAGATGAAAATCAAAGATGAAAATCACAGTGTATGATGTTGGCATTTTATGAATTTTTATGAATAATGGGGTCAGGATCTTTGGGTTCAACCTAAGTGGCTGTTATGAAAATCAATGTTTAGTCCTTTTGGATTCAGTGTCTTGATAGTGTATATCCAGAAGAGCTCTCGTTTATTGAGGGTGTCTATATGGTTTCCCCCTCTCCAATTTTTAGGGGGGGTCTCTATTCCCATAAAGAATAGATTCTTGGGGTCGCAGTTGTGGTGATTTTTGTAATGCAGGGATACACTGTGATTTTCATAGCCTATGCGGATGTTCCTAATGTGTTCATAAATGCGCTGTTTGAGTGTGCGAGTGGTTCTTCCTATGTATTCTAGACCACAGGGGCATCTTAGAAGATATATCACCCCTGTGTGTTCACATGATGTCTGTTGTGTAATTTTGAATGTTTTTCCTGTTGTAGTGGATGTCCAGGCCTGGACTTTCTTAGTGGATTTGTTAGTTATGTTTTTGCAGCCCGTGCATCTTCCACAGTAGTGGAAGCCTGTGGTGTGGTCAATGGTTGTCTGGGTTAGAGTCTTGGGTTTAATGTGGTTGTGTACCAGTTTTTGTCTGATGTCCGGGGCTTTACGGTAGGTGATTTTGGGTTTGTCAGGTATTGAAGGTGTGAGATCAGGGTCCTGTTGTAAAATGTGCCAGTGTTTTCTTAGTATGTTGTGGAATTGTTTCGCTGATTGGTTGTAAGTGGTTATGAATGTAACTTCATTGTTCTCTGACTGATTGGGTTTTGGTCTGGTCTGTAGTGTGGTGGATCTATCCAATGCTGTGACTTCGTTAAGTGCAGTATCGACTATGTGTTGGTCGTACAATTTTTCTTTGAACTGTCCCATCAGTTCCGTGCTCTGTGTTATAAATTCCTCTGTTTTAGAGCAATTCCGTCTGATGCGGCGGAATTGCCCTTTGGGGATGTTCTGCAGCCAGGGTTTGTGATGTGCGCTGGTGTAGAGTATGTAGCTGTTAACGTCTACGTTTTTTCTGTATGTTCTTGTGTGTATGGTGTTGTCTTCTATGTATATGTCCAGGTCCAGAAATTGAACTGATGTTTTACTGATGTTGGTTGTGAAGGTGAGGTTCCTATTGTTAGCGTTGAGATAGTTGGTGAAGTTGGTCAGTGAGTCAAGTGTCCCTTTCCATATGAAGATGATGTCGTCGATGAAGCGCCGCCATAGGATCAAATTGTCATGCCAGCCATGACCAGCCTGTATATGATCCTCCTCCCACTTACCCATAAACAGGTTGGCATAGCTGGGTGCCACTTTCGATCCCATAGCGGTCCCAGTGGTCTGTAGGTAATATGTGTTGTTGAACCATGTGTAGTTGTGGTGTAGAATGTATTCAATGGCATTGATGATGAAGTCTGTCTGTTCTGGTGGGAGTTCTGTGTCTTTATCTAGGAAATGTTTGGTGCTTTCTAAACCCTGGTTATGGTTTATGACCGTGTACAGTGATGTGACATCGCTTGTGGCGATCCAGTAGTCTGATTCCCAGTTAATGGTTTGTAGGTGATTGATGATGTCCGTGGTGTCTTTAATGTATGAAGGTAGAGCTTTTACATGACTCTGGAGGAAGTTGTCTGTGTACTGTGCTAGGTTGGAGGTGAGGGAGTTAATGCCTGAGATGATAGGTCTCCCAGGTGGATGTGTTTGGTTTTTATGTATTTTAGGTAGGTAGTAGAAGACTGGTATGATGGGGTGTTGTTGTTGTAGAAAGAGGTATTCATGTTTGTTTAAGATCCCATTATCCCTGCCTGTTGTGAGAAGTGCGTCTAATTCTGTTTTGAAGTTCTGTGTAGGGTCTCCCTTCAGTGGTTTGTATGTGGTGGTGTCATCAAGTAAACGTTGTGCCTCTGTGGTGTAATCTTGTTTGTTCAGTACCACTATGCCTCCCCCCTTGTCTGCTGGTTTGATGATCAATTGGTCATTTTTCTCTAAGTTTCTGAGTTCTTGTAGCTCTTGTTTGGTCATGTTGTTTGTGTTGTGATTAGTGGGTTTGTCTCTCATGTTGTCGAGATCCCTAGCAACGAGGGTCTCGAAAGTTTTAATGTGGTGGGATTTCATATGTGTCGGATAGAAGGTGGACTTGGGTCTGAGTTGTGTGTGTTTGTATTTGTCAACTGCGTCTGTATGGTTTCTGATGATTGGATTGGAGTTGAAATACTTCTTGAGAGTCAGTTTTCTGGTAAATGATTGTAAGTCACAATATATGTCAAATTTATTGGGTTTTTTTGTTGGTGCAAATTTAAGTCCTTTTGAGAGTACCTGTTCCTGAACTGACGTGAGGGGGGTGCCACTTAGATTAAAGATGGCTGTGCTGTCAGGGTTGTCCTTGTTGTGTTTGTCTGTGTTTGTTCTGGTATGTGTTGTTTCTGTTTTTTTGGTGTTTTTGGAGGAGCCTCCTCTGCATCCTCTTCTGGTTTTTGTCTTTTTTGGTGTTTTTGCCTAGGTTTGGGTTCTGTTGACTGGGGTTTTTTAGACAGGCCAGTCTGCCTGTCTCTGTGTCTAAAAAATGTTCCCCCCATTCTGCTGTGGGTGTTGGTGTGGGGGTCGTTACTGTTGTAGTGTTCTGGTAATCTCTAAGTGTTGTGACCCACCCCTGGTCAAAGGACAGCCTTGCCAGGTGATCGTACTCTGTGTCGTCGTCTATTTCATGGACTGAAAATGAGGAATCACCCTCTGATTCGGAGTATGTGGTGTTGATGCTAATGTTGCAATCTTCTATTTGTGGATGGTCGGTGGTCGGTATTGTGTTTAAGTCTTTGTTGTTATCACCTGTTGCTGTGTAGTTACCCCCTTTATGTGTGTGCAGTTTTTTCATGTATTGTTGGTATGTGAGTCCTGTGTTTTTGTAGAGTCTGGGTGTGTTCTTGTATTTGTGGGTAGTGTGATGTCTTTTGTTTGGGGTGTGAGGTATGAGGGTCTTACGCTTGAGGTGTTTGCTACCTGTTTGTGTTTTTGTATTATGTCTGATGTTAGGTCTGGTGTTGCTATTGGTTAATTTTGGTTTTAAATCTCTGTGTATTTTATTGATTTTTGTTTTGATTATTTGATCCTCTTTATTCACGAGTCTCTGTTTGGTAATGTCCTCTATGTCTTTATATCCTGGTTCCTTTGTGTAAGGTTCTATGAGTTTGTTGGTGTCTTCTATTTGTGTGTTAAGTGTACTTAATTCTGTGTCGTGCTTTTCTAGTATGATTGAAATGAGTTTGCGTGAGCAGTCGTTCAGTGCCTCATTCCATTTGGACATGAACGTGGTGTCGTCAGTACTATGTGTCGGTGCTTTTCTGATGTGTAGGCCTTTTGGGATGAGGTTGTTGTTGTAGTACCAGTGTAGTATGTGCCTGTCCCACCACACACGTGTCTCTTTCTGAATCAGTGTTTCCAGTTGTCTAAAGTTCTGGAAGAACTCGGAGGGAGGTATATTAGGTGTGGTGGTGTTAATCTCCTCTATGGCTTTAAGAGCCTTCTGACTTCTGGTCAGCCTAATATCAGTTATCCCCATGTATATTGGGATAGTGTACGTGGTGTTTGGGGAAATAGCAGCTAGTAACCAGTGGACTTAGTAGTATAGTAGACAATGGGGGTGGTTACAGCGCTTATTAGCCTTTTGTATGTGGGGCAGCTTAACTTGAGTTGTCCGTGCTCAAAAATGGTATATAATATAGGTTTAAGTTAAGCGCTCTCCTTTGTGTTTGTAAGTAAGTGACAAGATGCTGATAATATGAAATCAAATGTTTCTTTATTATGTAATTGCAAACAGATGTACAAAAGAAATCAGGGTCAATGGTGACAGTGTCGAATGAGCCCCTGTGGGGGAATTGGGGTGCCAGCAGGCCCCTTTCTACCATAAGCCTATCAGGCTTATGTCTCATACAGGTGGGGGTGGTGTGGAGGCTGCCAGTGATAAGCCCTTGCGGGTATAAGGGGTCAGCAGAACCCTTTAACCATAAGCCAGCAGGCTTATGTCTTATGCCGGCAGACGTGTGAGGTGAGGAAATGGGGTAGCGATGGGGCGAGTGAGAGTATAGTCCAGAGCAGTAACAACAATGGCAGCGGCTGGAGGCAAAGTCACTTAATGTCTGTGTGGGTTGCGCTGGGTGGCGGCGTCCCGCTCCCAGGTATCTTACCCAGCTGATGTTCTTGCAGAGTGCTGCGCAGCGGTGCTGTGCTGAGGTCCCGGGGTTTTCTGTACCAGTCCGAGGTGAAGGACGTTCACCCGGCTGGCTGAGAAGTGTGAGGTTGCTCCGTTGGAAGTGCGGCCTGCTCGGACGCTACTTCCGGATTGTCGCGGTGACGTCACCGGGGGGCCGAGCGCTCGACTCCGGCTTGGAGGAGACTTCGTTCTGTATGGTGTTGCAAGCTTGAAGTGCTGTAAGGTGGGGTTTGTATTGTCCAACGCGTTTCAGCCACTGGGGCCTTTATCAAGGATAGTTCAGATGTGGGTAAAGCTTGATTTATGCTGGAGGGGCGTGCCTGTGGACGCAACCATGGAACTTGATTGGTCCGGGTGGTGGGTTTCTCATAGGCTGTTAGGCGGTGTCAATCAGAAAGAACTGTGCTATGTGTGTGTGGGACGGAGGGCTGTTAACCCTGTGAGAGCTGGATGTCAGTTGCTATACGGTGGGTGGTGAAAACTCATTTATTAGGTAATGGAATAAGTATTCATAATATTGTGTTAGAAGGTAATTGCAGGATATATAGTGATAGATGAAAATCAAAGATGAAAATCACAGTGTATGATGTTGGCATTTTATGAATTTTTATGAATAATGGGGTCAGGATCTTTGGGTTCAACCTAAGTGGCTGTTATGAAAATCAATGTTTAGTCCTTTTGGATTCAGTGTCTTGATAGTGTATATCCAGAAGAGCTCTCGTTTATTGAGGGTGTCTATATGGTTTCCCCCTCTCCAATTTTTAGGGGGGGTCTCTATTCCCATAAAGAATAGATTCTTGGGGTCGCAGTTGTGGTGATTTTTGTAATGCAGGGATACACTGTGATTTTCATAGCCTATGCGGATGTTCCTAATGTGTTCATAAATGCGCTGTTTGAGTGTGCGAGTGGTTCTTCCTATGTATTCTAGACCACAGGGGCATCTTAGAAGATATATCACCCCTGTGTGTTCACATGATGTCTGTTGTGTAATTTTGAATGTTTTTCCTGTTGTAGTGGATGTCCAGGCCTGGACTTTCTTAGTGGATTTGTTAGTTATGTTTTTGCAGCCCGTGCATCTTCCACAGTAGTGGAAGCCTGTGGTGTGGTCAATGGTTGTCTGGGTTAGAGTCTTGGGTTTAATGTGGTTGTGTACCAGTTTTTGTCTGATGTCCGGGGCTTTACGGTAGGTGATTTTGGGTTTGTCAGGTATTGAAGGTGTGAGATCAGGGTCCTGTTGTAAAATGTGCCAGTGTTTTCTTAGTATGTTGTGGAATTGTTTCGCTGATTGGTTGTAAGTGGTTATGAATGTAACTTCATTGTTCTCTGACTGATTGGGTTTTGGTCTGGTCTGTAGTGTGGTGGATCTATCCAATGCTGTGACTTCGTTAAGTGCAGTATCGACTATGTGTTGGTCGTACAATTTTTCTTTGAACTGTCCCATCAGTTCCGTGCTCTGTGTTATAAATTCCTCTGTTTTAGAGCAATTCCATCTGATGCGGCGGAATTGCCCTTTGGGGATGTTCTGCAGCCAGGGTTTGTGATGTGCGCTGGTGTAGAGTATGTAGCTGTTAACGTCTACGTTTTTTCTGTATGTTCTTGTGTGTATGGTGTTGTCTTCTATGTATATGTCCAGGTCCAGAAATTGAACTGATGTTTTACTGATGTTGGTTGTGAAGGTGAGGTTCCTATTGTTAGCGTTGAGATAGTTGGTGAAGTTGGTCAGTGAGTCAAGTGATCCTATGGCGGCGCTTCATCGACGACATCATCTTCATATGGAAAGGGACACTTGACTCACTGACCAACTTCACCAACTATCTCAACGCTAACAATAGGAACCTCACCTTCACAACCAACATCAGTAAAACATCAGTTCAATTTCTGGACCTGGACATATACATAGAAGACAACACCATACACACAAGAACATACAGAAAAAACGTAGACGTTAACAGCTACATACTCTACACCAGCGCACATCACAAACCCTGGCTGCAGAACATCCCCAAAGGGCAATTCCGCCGCATCAGACGGAATTGCTCTAAAACAGAGGAATTTATAACACAGAGCACGGAACTGATGGGACAGTTCAAAGAAAAATTGTACGACCAACACATAGTCGATACTGCACTTAACGAAGTCACAGCATTGGATAGATCCACCACACTACAGACCAGACCAAAACCCAATCAGTCAGAGAACAATGAAGTTACATTCATAACCACTTACAACCAATCAGCGAAACAATTCCACAACATACTAAGAAAACACTGGCACATTTTACAACAGGACCCTGATCTCACACCTTCAATACCTGACAAACCCAAAATCACCTACCGTAAAGCCCCGGACATCAGACAAAAACTGGTACACAACCACATTAAACCCAAGACTCTAACCCAGACAACCATTGACCACACCACAGGCTTCCACTACTGTGGAAGATGCACGGGCTGCAAAAACATAACTAACAAATCCACTAAGAAAGTCCAGGCCTGGACATCCACTACAACAGGAAAAACATTCAAAATTACACAACAGACATCATGTGAACACACAGGGGTGATATATCTTCTAAGATGCCCCTGTGGTCTAGAATACATAGGAAGAACCACTCGCACACTCAAACAGCGCATTTATGAACACATTAGGAACATCCGCATAGGCTATGAAAATCACAGTGTATCCCTGCATTACAAAAATCACCACAACTGCGACCCCAAGAATCTATTCTTTATGGGAATAGAGACCCCCCCTAAAAATTGGAGAGGGGGAAACCATATAGACACCCTCAATAAACGAGAGCTCTTCTGGATATACACTATCAAGACACTGAATCCAAAAGGACTAAACATTGATTTTCATAACAGCCACTTAGGTTGAACCCAAAGATCCTGACCCCATTATTCATAAAAATTCATAAAATGCCAACATCATACACTGTGATTTTCATCTTTGATTTTCATCTATCACTATATATCCTGCAATTACCTTCTAACACAATATTATGAATACTTATTCCATTACCTAATAAATGAGTTTTCACCACCCACCGTATAGCAACTGACATCCAGCTCTCACAGGGTTAACAGCCCTCCGTCCCACACACACATAGCACAGTTCTTTCTGATTGACACCGCCTAACAGCCTATGAGAAACCCACCACCCGGACCAATCAAGTTCCATGGTTGCGTCCACAGGCACGCCCCTCCAGCATAAATCAAGCTTTACCCACATCTGAACTATCCTTGATAAAGGCCCCAGTGGCTGAAACGCGTTGGACAATACAAACCCCACCTTACAGCACTTCAAGCTTGCAACACCATACAGAACGAAGTCTCCTCCAAGCCGGAGTCGAGCGCTCGGCCCCCCGGTGACGTCACCGCGACAATCCGGAAGTAGCGTCCGAGCAGGCCGCACTTCCAACGGAGCAACCTCACACTTCTCAGCCAGCCGGGTGAACGTCCTTCACCTCGGACTGGTACAGAAAACCCCGGGACCTCAGCACAGCACCGCTGCGCAGCACTCTGCAAGAACATCAGCTGGGTAAGATACCTGGGAGCGGGACGCCGCCACCCAGCGCAACCCACACAGACATTAAGTGACTTTGCCTCCAGCCGCTGCCATTGTTGTTACTGCTCTGGACTATACTCTCACTCGCCCCATCGCTACCCCATTTCCTCACCTCACACGTCTGCCGGCATAAGACATAAGCCTGCTGGCTTATGGTTAAAGGGTTCTGCTGACCCCTTATACCCGCAAGGGCTTATCACTGGCAGCCTCCACACCACCCCCACCTGTATGAGACATAAGCCTGATAGGCTTATGGTAGAAAGGGGCCTGCTGGCACCCCAATTCCCCCACAGGGGCTCATTCGACACTGTCACCATTGACCCTGATTTCTTTTGTACATCTGTTTGCAATTACATAATAAAGAAACATTTGATTTCATATTATCAGCATCTTGTCACTTACTTACAAACACAAAGGAGAGCGCTTAACTTAAACCTATATTATATACCATTTTTGAGCACGGACAACTCAAGTTAAGCTGCCCCACATACAAAAGGCTAATAAGCGCTGTAACCACCCCCATTGTCTACTATACTACTAAGTCCACTGGTTACTAGCTGCTATTTCCCCAAACACCACGTACACTATCCCAATATACATGGGGATAACTGATATTAGGCTGACCAGAAGTCAGAAGGCTCTTAAAGCCATAGAGGAGATTAACACCACCACACCTAATATACCTCCCTCCGAGTTCTTCCAGAACTTTAGACAACTGGAAACACTGATTCAGAAAGAGACACGTGTGTGGTGGGACAGGCACATACTACACTGGTACTACAACAACAACCTCATCCCAAAAGGCCTACACATCAGAAAAGCACCGACACATAGTACTGACGACACCACGTTCATGTCCAAATGGAATGAGGCACTGAACGACTGCTCACGCAAACTCATTTCAATCATACTAGAAAAGCACGACACAGAATTAAGTACACTTAACACACAAATAGAAGACACCAACAAACTCATAGAACCTTACACAAAGGAACCAGGATATAAAGACATAGAGGACATTACCAAACAGAGACTCGTGAATAAAGAGGATCAAATAATCAAAACAAAAATCAATAAAATACACAGAGATTTAAAACCAAAATTAACCAATAGCAACACCAGACCTAACATCAGACATAATACAAAAACACAAACAGGTAGCAAACACCTCAAGCGTAAGACCCTCATACCTCACACCCCAAACAAAAGACATCACACTACCCACAAATACAAGAACACACCCAGACTCTACAAAAACACAGGACTCACATACCAACAATACATGAAAAAACTGCACACACATAAAGGGGGTAACTACACAGCAACAGGTGATAACAACAAAGACTTAAACACAATACCGACCACCGACCATCCACAAATAGAAGATTGCAACATTAGCATCAACACCACATACTCCGAATCAGAGGGTGATTCCTCATTTTCAGTCCATGAAATAGACGACGACACAGAGTACGATCACCTGGCAAGGCTGTCCTTTGACCAGGGGTGGGTCACAACACTTAGAGATTACCAGAACACTACAACAGTAACGACCCCCACACCAACACCCACAGCAGAATGGGGGGAACATTTTTTAGACACAGAGACAGGCAGACTGGCCTGTCTAAAAAAACCCCAGTCAACAGAACCCAAACCTAGGCAAAAACACCAAAAAAAGACAAAAACCAGAAGAGGATGCAGAGGAGGCTCCTCCAAAAACACCAAAAAAACAGAAACAACACATACCAGAACAAACACAGACAAACACAACAAGGACAACCCTGACAGCACAGCCATCTTTAATCTAAGTGGCACCCCCCTCACGTCAGTTCAGGAACAGGTACTCTCAAAAGGACTTAAATTTGCACCAACAAAAAAACCCAATAAATTTGACATATATTGTGACTTACAATCATTTACCAGAAAACTGACTCTCAAGAAGTATTTCAACTCCAATCCAATCATCAGAAACCATACAGACGCAGTTGACAAATACAAACACACACAACTCAGACCCAAGTCCACCTTCTATCCGACACATATGAAATCCCACCACATTAAAACTTTCGAGACCCTCGTTGCTAGGGATCTCGACAACATGAGAGACAAACCCACTAATCACAACACAAACAACATGACCAAACAAGAGCTACAAGAACTCAGAAACTTAGAGAAAAATGACCAATTGATCATCAAACCAGCAGACAAGGGGGAGGCATAGTGGTAA